>NW_026690907.1:1506852-1808222 GCF_020826845.1 Diceros bicornis minor | reverse complement strand
CATATAGCACGTTGCTGTAAGCAAGCACATTTTCATTCAAAGTTGCAAGTTACTATGTAGGAACAAGTTTGTATAGGTATTTCAAAGATGCCCAGAACTGAGCTAAACTTGGTATGTGTCCAACTCCTAAAAATAACTTCATGCCCCATCTCCCTTACTTCCAGCTAGTAAGGATCACATAATTCCTAACAAAGTTTTGACACAGATTGCCAATTCGGGCATTCAGAACATATAGCACGTTGCTGTAAGCAAGCAGATTCTCATTCAAAGATGCAAGTTACTATGTAGGAACAAGTTTGTATAGGTATTTCAAAGATGCCCAGAACTGAGCTAAACTTGGTATGTGTCCAACTCCTAGAAATAACTTCATGCCCCATCTCCCTTACTTCCAGCTAGTAAGGATCACATAACTCCTAACAAAGTTTTGACACAGATTCCCAATTCGGGCATTCAGAACATATAGCACGTTGCTGTAAGCAAGCACATTTTCATTCAAAGTTGCAAGTTTCTATGTAGGAACAAGTTTGTATAGGTATTTCAAAGATGCCCAGAACTGAGCTAAACTTGGTATGTGTCCAACTCCTAGAAATAACTTCATGCCCCATCTCCCTTACTTCCAGCTAGTAAGGATCACATAATTCCTAACAAAGTTTTGACACAGATTCCCAATTCAGGCATTCAGAACATATAGCACGTTGCTGTAAGCAAGCACATTCTCATTCAAAGTTGCAAGTTACTATGTAGGAACAAGTTTGTATAGGTATTTCAAAGATCCCCAGAACTGAGCTAAACTTGGTATGTGTCCAACTCCTAGAAATAACTTCATGCCCCATCTCCCTTACTTCCAGCTAGTAAGGATCACATAATTCCTAACAAAGTTTTGACACAGATTCCCAATTCGGGCATTCAGAACATATAGCACGTTACTGTAAGCAAGCACATTCTCATTCAAAGTTGCAAGTTACTATGTAGGAACAAGTTTGTATAGGTATTTCAAAGATGCCCAGAACTGAGCTAAACTCGGTATGTCTCCAACTCCAAGAAATAACTTCATGCCCCATCTCCCTTACTTCCAGCTAGTAAGGATCACATAATTCCTAACAAAGTTTTGACACAGATTCCCAATTCGGGCATTCAGAACATATAGCACGTTGCTGTAAGCAAGCAGATTCTCATTCAAAGTTGCAAGTTACTATGTAGGAACAAGTTTGTATAGGTATTTCAAAGATGCCCAGAACTGAGCTAAACTTGGTATGTGTCCAACTCCTAGAAATAACTTCATGCCCCATCTCCCTTACTTCCAGCTAGTAAGGATCACATAATTCCTAACAAAGTTTTGACACAGATTCCCAATTCGGGCATTCAGAACATATAGCACGTTGCTGTAAGCAAGCACATTTTCATTCAAAGTTGCAAGTTACTATGTAGGAACAAGTTTGTATAGGTATTTCAAAGATGCCCAGAACTGAGCTAAACTTGGTATGTGTCCAACTCCTAGAAATAACTTGATGCCCCATCTCCCTTACTTCCAGCTAGTAAGGATCACATAATTCCTAACAAAGTTTTGACACAGATTCCCAATTCGGGCATTCAGAACATATAGCACGTTGCTGTAAGCAAGCACAATCTCATTCAAAGTTGCAAGTTACTATGTAGGAACAAGTTTGTATAGGTATTTCAAAGATGCCCAGAACTGAGCTAAACTTGGTATGTGTCCAACTCCTAGAAATAACTTGATGCCCCATCTCCCTTACTTCCAGCTAGTAAGGATCACATAATTCCTAACAAAGTTTTGACACAGATTCCCAATTCGGGCATTCAGAACATATAGCACGTTGCTGTAAGCAAGCACATTCTCATTCAAAGTTGCAAGTTACTATGTAGGAACAAGTTTGTATAGGTATTTCAAAGATGCCCAGAACTGAGCTAAACGTTGTATGTGTCCAACTCCTAGAAATAACTTCATGCCCCATCTCCCTTACTTCCAGCTAGTAAGGATCACATAATTCCTAACAAAGTTTTGACACAGATTCCCAATTCGGGCATTCAGAACACATAGCTCGTTGCTGTAAGCAAGCACATTTTCATTCAAAGTTGCAAGTTACTATGTAGGAACAAGTTTGTATAGGTATTTCAAAGATGCCCAGAACTGAGCTAAACTTGGTATGTGTCCAACTCCTAGAAATAACTTCATGCTCCATCTCCCTTACTTCCAGCTAGTAAGGATCACATGATTCCTAACAAAGTTTTGACACAGATTCCCAATTCGGGCATTCAGAACATATAGCACGTTGCTGTAAGCAAGCACGTTTTCATTCAAAGTTGCAAGTTACTATGTAGGAACAAGTTTGTATAGGTATTTCAAAGATGCCCAGAACTGAGCTAAACTTGATATGTGTCCAACTCCAAGAAATAACTTCATGCCCCATCTCCCTTACTTCCAGCTAGTAAGGATCACATGATTCCTAACAAAGTTTTGACACAGATTCCCAATTCGGGCATTCAGAACATATAGCACGTTGTTGTAAGCAAGCACATTTTCATTCAAAGTTGCAAGTTACTATGTAGGAACAAGTTTGTATAGGTATTTCAAAGATGCCCAGAACTGAGCTAAACTTGGTTTGTGTCCAACTCCTAGAAATAACTTCATGCCCCATCTCCCTTACTTCCAGCTAGTAAGGATCAAATGATTCCTAACAAAGTTTTGACACAGATTCCCAATTCGGGCATTCAGAACATATAGCACGTTGCTGTAAGCAAGCAGATTCTCATTCAAAGTTGCAAGTTACTATGTAGGAACAAGTTTGTATAGGTATTTCAAAGATGCCCAGAACTGAGCTAAACTTGGTATGTGTCCAACTCCTAGAAATAACTTCATGCCCCATCTCCCTTACTTCCAGCTAGTAAGGATCACATAATTCCTAACAAAGTTTTGACACTGATTCCCAATTCGGGCATACAGAACATATAGCACGATGCTGTAAGCAAACAGATTCTCATTCAAAGATGCAAGTTACTATGTAGTAACAAGTTTGTATAGGTATTTCAAAGATGCCCAGTACTGAGCTAAACTTGGTATGTGTCCAACTCCTAGAAATAACTTCATGCCCCATCTCCCTTACTTCCAGCTAGTAAGGATCACATAATTCCTAACAAAGTTTTGACACAGATTGCCAATTCGGGCATTCAGAACATATAGCACGTTGCTGTAAGCAAGCACATTCTCATTCAAAGATGCAAGTTACTATGTAGGAACAAGTTTGTATAGGTATTTCAAAGATGCCCAGAACTGAGCTAAACTTGGTATGTGTCCACCTCCTAGAAATAACTTCATGCTCCATCTCCCTTACTTCCAGCTAGTAAGGATCACATAATTCCTAACAAAGTTTTGACACAGATTCCCAATTCGGGCATTCAGAACATATAGCACGTTGCTGTAAGCAAGCACATTTTCATTCAAAGTTGCAAGTTACTATGTAGGAACAAGTTTGTATAGGTATTTCAAAGATGCCCAGAACTGAGCTAAACTTGGTATGTGTCCAACTCCTAGAAATAACTTGATGCCCCATCTCCCTTACTTCCAGCTAGTAAGGATCACATAATTCCTAACAAAGTTTTGACACAGATTCCCAATTCGGGCATTCAGAACATATAGCACGTTGCTGTAAGCAAGCACATTCTCATTCAAAGTTGCAAGTTACTATGTAGGAACAAGTTTGTATAGGTATTTCAAAGATGCCCAGAACTGAGCTAAACGTTGTATGTGTCCAACTCCTAGAAATAACTTCATGCCCCATCTCCCTTACTTCCAGCTAGTAAGGATCACATAATTCCTAACAAAGTTTTGACACAGATTCCCAATTCGGGCATTCAGAACACATAGCTCGTTGCTGTAAGCAAGCACATTTTCATTCAAAGTTGCAAGTTACTATGTAGGAACAAGTTTGTATAGGTATTTCAAAGATGCCCAGAACTGAGCTAAACTTGGTATGTGTCCAACTCCTAGAAATAACTTCATGCTCCATCTCCCTTA
The DNA here is from genome assembly GCF_020826845.1 of Diceros bicornis minor. Classification (NCBI taxonomy): domain Eukaryota; kingdom Metazoa; phylum Chordata; class Mammalia; order Perissodactyla; family Rhinocerotidae; genus Diceros; species Diceros bicornis. The sequence continues at coordinate 1,804,189 of NW_026690907.1, read as the reverse complement.
CTTCCAGCTAGTAAGGATCACATGATTCCTAACAAAGTTTTGACACAGATTCCCAATTCGGGCATTCAGAACATATAGCACGTTGCTGTAAGCAAGCACGTTTTCATTCAAAGTTGCAAGTTACTATGTAGGAACAAGTTTGTATAGGTATTTCAAAGATGCCCAGAACTGAGCTAAACTTGGTATGTGTCCAACTCCAAGAAATAACTTCATGCCCCATCTCCCTTACTTCCAGCTAGTAAGGATCACATGATTCCTAACAAAGTTTTGACACAGATTCCCAATTCGGGCATTCAGAACATATAGCACGTTGTTGTAAGCAAGCACATTTTCATTCAAAGTTGCAAGTTACTATGTAGGAACAAGTTTGTATAGGTATTTCAAAGATGCCCAGAACTGAGCTAAACTTGGTTTGTGTCCAACTCCTAGAAATAACTTCATGCCCCATCTCCCTTACTTCCAGCTAGTAAGGATCAAATGATTCCTAACAAAGTCTTGACACAGATTCCCAATTCGGGCATTCAGAACATATAGCACGTTGCTGTAAGCAAGCAGATTCTCATTCAAAGTTGCAAGTTACTATGTAGGAACAAGTTTGTATAGGTATTTCAAAGATGCCCAGAACTGAGCTAAACTTGGTATGTGTCCAACTCCTAGAAATAACTTCATGCCCCATCTCCCTTACTTCCAGCTAGTAAGGATCACATAATTCCTAACAAAGTTTTGACACTGATTCCCAATTCGGGCATACAGAACATATAGCACGATGCTGTAAGCAAACAGATTCTCATTCAAAGATGCAAGTTACTATGTAGTAACAAGTTTGTATAGGTATTTCAAAGATGCCCAGTACTGAGCTAAACTTGGTATGTGTCCAACTCCTAGAAATAACTTCATGCCCCATCTCCCTTACTTCCAGCTAGTAAGGATCACATAATTCCTAACAAAGTTTTGACACAGATTGCCAATTCGGGCATTCAGAACATATAGCACGTTGCTGTAAGCAAGCACATTCTCATTCAAAGATGCAAGTTACTATGTAGGAACAAGTTTGTATAGGTATTTCAAAGATGCCCAGAACTGAGCTAAACTTGGTATGTGTCCACCTCCTAGAAATAACTTCATGCTCCATCTCCCTTACTTCCAGCTAGTAAGGATCACATAATTCCTAACAAAGTTTTGACACAGATTCCCAATTCGGGCATTCAGAACATATAGCACGTTGCTGTAAGCAAGCACATTTTCATTCAAAGTTGCAAGTTACTATGTAGGAACAAGTTTGTATAGGTATTTCAAAGATGCCCAGAACTGAGCTAAACTTGGTATGTGTCCAACTCCTAGAAATAACTTCATGCCCCATCTCCCTTACTTCCAGCTAGTAAGGATCACATAATTCCTAACAAAGTTTTGACACAGATTGCCAATTCGGGCATTCAGAACATATAGCACGTTGCTGTAAGCAAGCAGATTCTCATTCAAAGATGCAAGTTACTATGTAGGAACAAGTTTGTATAGGTATTTCAAAGATGCCCAGAACTGAGCTGAACTTGGTATGTGTCCAACTCCTAGAAATAACTTCATGCCCCATCTCCCTTACTTCCAGCTAGTAAGGATCACATAATTCCTAACAAAGTTTTGACACAGATTCCCAATTCGGGCATTCAGAACATATAGCAAGTTGCTGTAAGCAAGCACATTTTCATTCAAAGTTGCAAGTTTCTATGTAGGAACAAGTTTGTATAGGTATTTCAAAGATGCCCAGAACTGAGCTAAACTTGGTATGTGTCCAACTCCTAGAAATAACTTGATGCCCCATCTCCCTTACTTCCAGCTAGTAAGGATCACATAATTCCTAACAAAGTTTTGACACAGATTCCCAATTCAGGCATTCAGAACATATAGCACGTTGCTGTAAGCAAGCACATTCTCATTCAAAGTTGCAAGTTACTATGTAGGAACAAGTTTGTATAGGTATTTCAAAGATGCCCAGAACTGAGCTAAACTTGGTATGTGTCCAACTCCTAGAAATAACTTCATGCCCCATCTCCCTTACTTCCAGCTAGTAAGGATCACATAATTCCTAACAAAGTTTTGACACAGATTCCGAATTCGGACATTCAGAACATATAGCACGTTGCTGTAAGCAAGCACATTCTCATTCAAAGTTGCAAGTTACTATGTAGGAACAAGTTTGTATAGGTATTTCAAAGATGCCCAGAACTGAGCTAAACTTGGTATGTGTCCAACTCCTAGAAATAACTTCATGCCCCATCTCCCTTACTTCCAGCTAGTAAGGATCACATGATTCCTAACAAAGTTTTGACACAGATTCCCAATTCGGGCATTCAGAACACATAGCACGTTGCTGTAAGCAAGCACATTTTCATTCAAAGTTGCAAGTTACTATGTAGGAACAAGTTTGTATAGGTATTTCAAAGATGCCCAGAACTGAGCTAAACTTGGTATGTGTCCAACTCCTAGAAATAACTTCATGCCCCATCTCCCTTACTTCCAGCTAGTAAGGATCACATGATTCCTAACAAAGTTTTGACACAGATTCCCAATTCGGGCATTCAGAACATATAGCACGTTGCTGTAAGAAAGCACATTTTCATTCAAAGTTGCAAGTTACTATGTAGGAACAAGTTTGTATAGGTATTTCAGAGATGCCCAGAACTGAGCTAAACTTGGTAGGTGTCCAACTCCTAGAAATAACTTCATGCCCCATCTCCCTTACTTCCAGCTAGTAAGGATCACATGATTCCTAACAAAGTTTTGACACAGATTCCCAATTCGGGCATTCAGAACATATAGCACGTTGCTGTAAGCAAGCACATTTTCATTCAAAGTTGCAAGTTACTATGTAGGAACAAGTTTGTATAGGTATTTCAAAGATGCCCAGAACTGAGCTAAACTTGGTATGTGTCCAACTCCTAGAAATAACTTCATGCTCCATCTCCCTTACTTCCAGCTAGTAAGGATCTCATAATTCCTAACAAAGTTTTGACACAGATTCCCTATTCGGGCATTCAGAACATATAGCACGTTGCTGCAAGCAAGCACATTCTCATTCAAAGTTGCAAGTTACTATGTAGGAACAAGTTTGTATAGGTATTTCAAAATTGCCCAGAACTGAGCTAAACTTGGTATGTCTCCAACTCCAAGAAATAACTTCATGCCCCTTCTCCCTTACTTCCAGCTAGTAAGGATCACATAATTCCTAACAAAGTTTTGACACAGATTCCCAATTCGGGCATTCAGAACATATAGCACGTTGCTGTAAGCAGGCACATTCTCATTCAAAGTTGCAAGTTACTATGTAGGAACAAGTTTGTATAGGTATTTCAAAGATGCCCAGAACTGAGCTAAACTTGGTATGTGTCCAACTCCTAGAAATAACTTCATGCCCCATCTCCCTTACTTCCAGCTAGTAAGGATCACATAATTCCTAACAAAGTTTTGACACTGATTCCCAATTCGGGCATTCAGAACATATAGCACGTTGCTGTAAGCAGGCACATTTTCATTCAAAGATGCAAGTTACTATGTAGGAACAAGTTTGTATAGGTATTTCAAAGATGCCCAGAACTGAGCTAAACTTGGTATGTGTCCAACTCCTAGAAATAACTTCATGCCCCATCTCCCTTACTTCCAGCTAGTAAGGATCACATAATTCCTAACAAAGTTTTGACACAGATTCCCAATTCGGGCATTCAGAACATATAGCACGTTGCTGTAAGAAAGCACATTTTCATTCAAAGTTGCAAGTTACTATGTAGGAACAAGTTTGTATAGGTATTTCAAAGATGCCCAGAACTGAGCTAAACTTGGCATGTGTCCAACTCCTAGAAATAACTTCATGCCCCATCTCCCTTACTTCCAGCTAGTAAGGATCACATAATTTCTAACAAAGTTTTGACACAGATTCCCAATTCGGGCATTCAGAACATATAGCACGTTGCTGTAAGCAAGCAGATTCTCATTCAAAGATGCAAGTTACTATGTAGGAACAAGTTTGTATAGGTATTTCAAAGATGCCCAGAACTGAGCTAAACTTCGTATGTGTCCAACTCCTAGAAATAACTTCATGCCCCATCTCCCTTACATCCAGCTAGTAAGGATCACATAATTCCTAACAAAGTTTTGACACAGATTGCCAATTCGGGCATTCAGAACATATAGCACGTTACTGTAAGCAAACACATTCTCATTCAAAGATGCAAGTTACTATGTAGGAACAAGTTTGTATAGGTATTTCAAAGATGCCCAGAACTGAGCTAAACTCGGTATGTCTCCAACTCCAAGAAATAACTTCATGCCCCATCTCCCTTACTTCCAGCTAGTAAGGATCACATAATTCCTAACAAAGTTTTGACACAGATTCCCAATTCGGGCATTCAGAACATATAGCACGTTGCTGTAAGCAAGCACATTCTCATTCAAAGTTGCAAGTTACTATGTAGGAACAAGTTTGTATAGGTATTTCAAAGATCCCCAGAACTGAGCTAAACTCGGTATGTGTCCAACTCCTAGAAATAACTTCATGCCCCATCTCCCTTACTTCCAGCTAGTAAGGATCACATAATTCCTAACAAAGTTTTGACACAGATTCCCAATTCGGGCATTCAGAACATATAGCACGTTGCTGTAAGCAAGCACATTCTCATTCAAAGTTGCAAGTTACTATGTAGGAACAAGTTTGTATAGGTATTTCAAAGATGCCCAGAACTGAGCTAAACTTGGTATGTGTCCAACTCCTAGAAATAACTTCATGCCCCATCTCCCTTACTTCCAGCTAGTAAGGATCACATAATTCCTAACAAAGTTTTGACACAGATTCCCAATTCGGGCATTCAGAACATATAGCACGTTGCTGTAAGAAAGCAGATTCTCATTCAAAGATGCAAGTTACTATGTAGGAACAAGTTTGTATAGGTATTTCAAAGATGCCCAGAACTGAGCTAAACTTGGTATGTGTCCAACTTCTAGAAATAACTTCATGCCCCATCTCCCTTACTTCCAGCTAGTAAGGATCACATAATTCCTAACAAAGTTTTGACACAGATTCCCAATTCGGGCATTCAGAACATATAGCACGTTGCTGTAAGCAGACACATTTTCATTCAAAGATGCAAGATACTATGTAGGAACAAGTTTGTATAGGTATTTCAAAGATGCCCAGAACTGAGCTAAACTTGGTATGTGTCCAACTCCTAGAAATAACTTCATGCCCCATCTCCCTTACTTCCAGCTATTAAGGATCACATAATTCCTAACAAAGTTTTGACACAGATTCCCAATTCGGGCATTCAGAACATATAGCACGTTGCTGTAAGCAGGCACATTTTCATTCAAAGTTGCAAGTTACTATGTAGGAACAAGTTTGTATAGGTATTTCAAAGATGCCCAGAACTGAGCTAAACTTGGTATGTGTCCAACTCCTAGAAATAACTTCATGCCCCATCTCCCTTACTTCCAGCTAGTAAGGATCACATAATTCCTAACAAAGTTTTGACACAGATTCCCAATTCGGGCATTCAGAACATATAGCACGTTGCTGTAAGCAAGCACATTCTCATTCAAAGATGCAAGTTACTATGTAGGAACAAGTTTGTATAGGTATTTCAAAGATGCCCAGAACTGAGCTAAACTTGGTATGTGTCCAACTCCTAGAAATAACTTCATGCCCCATCTCCCTTACTTCCAGCTAGTAAGGATCACATAATTCCTAACAAAGTTTTGACACAGATTGCCAATTCGGGCATTCAGAACATATAGCACGTTACTGTAAGCAAGCACATTCTCATTCAAAGTTGCAAGTTACTATGTAGGAACAAGTTTGTATAGGTATTTCAAAGATGCCCAGAACTGAGCTAAACTTGGTATGTGTCCAACTCCTAGAAATAACTTCATGCCCCATCTCCCTTACTTCCAGCTAGTAAGGATCACATAATTCCTAACAAAGTTTTGACACAGATTCCCAATTCGGGCATTCAGAACATACAGCACGTTGCTGTAAGCAAGCACATTTTCATTCAAAGTTGCAAGTTACTATGTAGGAACAAGTTTGTATAGGTATTTCAAAGATGCCCAGAACTGAGCTAAACTTGTTATGTGTCCAACTCCCAGAAATAACTTCATGCCCCATCTCCCTTACTTCCAGCTAGTAAGGATCACATAATTCCTAACAAAGTTTTGACACAGATTCCCAATTCGGGCATTCAGAACATACAGCACGTTGCTGTAAGCAAGCACATTTTCATTCAAAGTTGCAAGTTACTATGTAGGAACAAGTTTGTATAGGTATTTCAAAGATGCCCAGAACTGAGCTAAACTTGGTATGTGTCCAACTCCTAGAAATAACTTCATGCCCCATCTCCCTTACTTCCAGCTAGTAAGGATCACATAATTCCTAACAAAGTTTTGACACAGATTCCCAATTCGGGCATTCAGAACATATAGCACGTTGCTGTAAGCAAGCAGATTCTCATTCAAAGATGCAAGTTACTATGTAGGAACAAGTTTGTATAGGTATTCTAAAGATGCCCAGAACTGAGCTAAACTTGGTATGTGTCCAACTCCTAGAAATAACTTCATGCCCCATCTCCCTTACTTCCAGCTAGTAAGGATCACATAATTCCTAACAAAGTTTTGACACAGATTCCCAATTCGGGCATTCAGAACATATAGCACGTTGCTGTAAGCAGGCACATTCTCATTCAAAGTTGCAAGTTACTATGTAGGAACAAGTTTGTATAGGTATTTCAAAGATGCCCAGAACTGAGCTAAACTTGGTATGTGTCCAACTCCTAGAAATAACTTCATGCCCCATCTCCCTTACTTCCAGCTAGTAAGGATCACATAATTCCTAACAAAGTTTTGACACAGATTCCCAATTCGGGCATTCAGAACATATAGCACGTTGCTGTAAGCAGGCATATTCTCATTCAAAGTTGCAAGTTACTATGTAGGAACAAGTTTGTATAGGTATTTCAAAGATGCCCAGAACTGAGCTAAACTTGGTATGTGTCCAACTCCTAGAAATAACTTCATGCCCCATCTCCCTTACTTCCAGCTAGTAAGGATCACATAATTCCTAACAAAGTTTTGACACAGATTCCCAATTCGGGCATTCAGAAGATATAGCACGTTGCTGTAAGCAGGCACATTTTCATTCAAAGTTGCAAGTTACTATGTAGGAACAAGTTTGTATAGGTATTTCAAAGATGCCCAGAACTGAGCTAAACTTGGTATGTGTCCAACTCCTAGAAATAACTTCATGCCCCATCTTCCTTACTTCCAGCTAGTAAGGATCACATAATTCCTAACAAAGATTTGACACATATTCCCAATTCGGGCATTCAGAACATATAGCACGTTAGTGTAAGCAAGCAGATTCTCATTCAAAGATGCAAGTTACTATGTAGGAACAAGTTTGTATAGGTATTTCAAAGATGCCCAGAACTGAGCTAAACTTGGTATGTGTCCAACTCCTAGAAATAACTTCATACCCCATCTCCCTTACTTCCAGCTAGTAAGGATCACATAATTCCTAACAAAGTTTTGACACAGATTGCCAATTCGGGCATTCAGAACATATAGCACGTTGCTGTAAGCAAGCACATTCTCATTCAAAGATGCAAGTTACTAGGTAGGAACAAGTTTGTATAGGTATTTCAAAGATGCCCAGAACTGAGCTAAACTTGGTATGTGTCCAACTCCTAGAAATAACTTCATGCTCCATCTCCCTTACTTCCAGCTAGTAAGGATCTCATAATTCCTAACAAAGTTTTGACACAGATTCCCTATTCGGGCATTCAGAACATATAGCACGTTGCTGCAAGCAAGCACATTCTCATTCAAAGTTGCAAGTTACTATGTAGGAACAAGTTTGTATAGGTATTTCAAAGATGCCCAGAACCGAGCTAAACTTGGTATGTGTCCAACTCCTAGAAATAACTTCATGCCCCTTCTCCCTTACTTCCAGCTAGTAAGGATCACATAATTCCTAACAAAGTTTTGACACAGATTCCCAATTCGGGCATTCAGAACATATAGCACGTTGCTGTAAGCAGGCACATTCTCATTCAAAGTTGCAAGTTACTATGTAGGAACAAGTTTGTATAGGTATTTCAAAGATGCCCAGAACTGAGCTAAACTTGGTATGTGTCCAACTCCTAGAAATAACTTCATGCCCCATCTCCCTTACTTCCAGCTAGTAAGGATCACATAATTCCTAACAAAGTTTTGACACTGATTCCCAATTCGGGCATTCAGAACATATAGCACGTTGCTGTAAGCAGGCACATTTTCATTCAAAGATGCAAGTTACTATGTAGGAACAAGTTTGTATAGGTATTTCAAAGATGCCCAGAACTGAGCTAAACTTGGTATGTGTCCAACTCCTAGAAATAACTTCATGCCCCATCTCCCTTACTTCCAGCTAGTAAGGATCACATAATTCCTAACAAAGTTTTGACACAGATTCCCAATTCGGGCATTCAGAACATATAGCACGTTGCTGTAAGCAGGCACATTTTCATTCAAAGTTGCAAGTTACTATGTAGGAACAAGTTTGTATAGGTATTTCAAAGATGCCCAGAACTGAGCTAAACTTGGTATGTGTCCAACTCCTAGAAATAACTTCATGCCCCATCTCCCTTACTTCCAGCTAGTAAGGATCACATAATTCATAACAAAGTTTTGACACAGATTCCCAATTCGGGCATTCAGAACATATAGCACGTTGCTGTAAGCAAGCAGATTCTCATTCAAAGATGCAAGTTACTATGTAGGAACAAGTTTGTATAGGTATTTCAAAGATGCCCAGAACTGAGCTAAACTTGGTATGTGTCCAACTCCTAGAAATAACTTCATGCCCCATCTCCCTTACATCCAGCTAGTAAGGATCACATAATTCCTAACAAAGTTTTGACACAGATTGCCAATTCGGGCATTCAGAACATATAGCACGTTACTGTAAGCAAGCACATTCTCATTCAAAGATGCAAGTTACTATGTAGGAACAACTTTGTATAGGTATTTCAAAGATGCCCAGAACTGAGCTAAACTCGGTATGTCTCCAACTCCAAGAAATAACTTCATGCCCCATCTCCCTTACTTCCAGCTAGTAAGGATCACATAATTCCTAACAAAGTTTTGACACAGATTCCCAATTCGGGCATTCAGAACATATAGCACGTTGCTGTAAGCAAGCACATTCTCATTCAAAGATGCAAGTTACTAGGTAGGAACAAGTTTGTATAGGTATTTCAAAGATGCCCAGAACTGAGCTAAACTTGGTATGTGTCCAACTCCTAGAAATAACTTCATGCTCCATCTCCCTTACTTCCAGCTAGTAAGGATCTCATAATTCCTAACAAAGTTTTGACACAGATTCCCTATTCGGGCATTCAGAACATATAGCACGTTGCTGCAAGCAAGCACATTCTCATTCAAAGTTGCAAGTTACTATGTAGGAACAAGTTTGTATAGGTATTTCAAAGATGCCCAGAACTGAGCTAAACTTGGTATGTCTCCAACTCCAAGAAATAACTTCATGCCCCTTCTCCCTTACTTCCAGCTAGTAAGGATCACATAATTCCTAACAAAGTTTTGACACAGATTCCCAATTCGGGCATTCAGAACATATAGCACGTTGCTGTAAGCAGGCACATTCTCATTCAAAGTTGCAAGTTACTATGTAGGAACAAGTTTGTATAGGTATTTCAAAGATGCCCAGAACTGAGCTAAACTTGGTATGTGTCCAACTCCTAGAAATAACTTCATGCCCCATCTCCCTTACTTCCAGCTAGTAAGGATCACATAATTCCTAACAAAGTTTTGACACTGATTCCCAATTCGGGCATTCAGAACATATAGCACGTTGCTGTAAGCAGGCACATTTTCATTCAAAGATGCAAGTTACTATGTAGGAACAAGTTTGTATAGGTATTTCAAAGATGCCCAGAACTGAGCTAAACTTGGTATGTGTCCAACTCCTAGAAATAACTTCATGCCCCATCTCCCTTACTTCCAGCTAGTAAGGATCACATAATTCCTAACAAAGTTTTGACACAGATTCCCAATTCGGGCATTCAGAACATATAGCACGTTGCTGTAAGCAGGCACATTTTCATTCAAAGTTGCAAGTTACTATGTAGGAACAAGTTTGTATAGGTATTTCAAAGATGCCCAGAACTGAGCTAAACTTGGTATGTGTCCAACTCCTAGAAATAACTTCATGCCCCATCTCCCTTACTTCCAGCTAGTAAGGATCACATAATTCCTAACAAAGTTTTGACACAGATTCCCAATTCGGGCATTCAGAACATATAGCACGTTGCTGTAAGCAAGCAGATTCTCATTCAAAGATGCAAGTTACTATGTAGGAACAAGTTTGTATAGGTATTTCAAAGATGCCCAGAACTGAGCTAAACTTGGTATGTGTCCAACTCCTAGAAATAACTTCATGCCCCATCTCCCTTACATCCAGCTAGTAAGGATCACATAATTCCTAACAAAGTTTTGACACAGATTGCCAATTCGGGCATTCAGAACATATAGCACGTTACTGTAAGCAAGCACATTCTCATTCAAAGATGCAAGTTACTATGTAGGAACAAGTTTGTATAGGTATTTCAAAGATGCCCAGAACTGAGCTAAACTCGGTATGTCTCCAACTCCAAGAAATAACTTCATGCCCCATCTCCCTTACTTCCAGCTAGTAAGGATCACATAATTCCTAACAAAGTTTTGACACAGATTCCCAATTCGGGCATTCAGAACATAAAGCACGTTGCTGTAAGCAAGCACATTCTCATTCAAAGTTGCAAGTTACTATGTAGGAACAAGTTTGTATAGGTATTTCAAAGATCCCCAGAACTGAGCTAACCTCGGTATGTGTCCAACTCCTAGAAATAACTTCATGCCCCATCTCCCTTACTTCCAGCTAGTAAGGATCACATAATTCCTAACAAATTTTTGACACAGATTCCCAATTCGGGCATTCAGAACATATAGCACGTTGCTGTAAGCAAGCACATTCTCATTCAAAGTTGCAAGTTACTATGTAGGAACAAGTTTGTATAGGTATTTCAAAGATGCCCAGAACTGAGCTAAACTTGGTATGTGTCCAACTCCTAGAAATAACTTCATGCCCCATCTCCCTTACTTCCAGCTAGTAAGGATCACATAATTCCTAACAAAGTTTTGACACAGATTCCCAATTCGGGCATTCAGAACATATAGCACGTTGCTGTAAGCAAGCACATTCTCATTCAAAGTTGCAAGCTACTAGGTAGGAACAAGTTTGTATAGGTATTTCAAAGATGCCCAGAACTGAGCTAAACTTGGTATGTGTCCAACTCCTAGAAATAACTTCATGCCCCATCTCCCTTACTTCCAGCTAGTAAGGATCACATAATTCCTAACAAAGTTTTGACACAGATTGCCAATTCGGGCATTCAGAACATATAGCACGTTGCTGTAAGAAAGCAGATTCTCATTCAAAGATGCAAGTTACTATGTAGGAACAAGTTTGTATAGGTATTTCAAAGATGCCCAGAACTGAGCTAAACTTGGTATGTGTCCAACTTCTAGAAATAACTTCATGCCCCATCTCCCTTACTTCCAGCTAGTAAGGATCACATAATTCCTAACAAAGTTTTGACACAGATTCCCAATTCGGGCATTCAGAACATATAGCACGTTGCTGTAAGCAGGCACATTTTCATTCAAAGATGCAAGTTACTATGTAGGAACAAGTTTGTATAGGTATTTCAAAGATGCCCAGAACTGAGCTAAACTTGGTATGTGTCCAACTCCTAGAAATAACTTCATGCCCCATCTCCCTTACTTCCAGCTAGTAAGGATCACATAATTCCTAACAAAGTTTTGACACAGATTCCCAATTCGGGCATTCAGAACATATAGCACGTTGCTGTAAGCAGGCACATTTTCATTCAAAGTTGCAAGTTACTAGGTAGGAACAAGTTTGTATAGGTATTTCAAAGATGCCCAGAACTGAGCTAAACTTGGTATGTGTCCAACTCCTAGAAATAACTTCATGCCCCATCTCCCTTACTTCCAGCTAGTAAGGATCACATAATTCCTAACAAAGTTTTGACACAGATTCCCAATTCGGGCATTCAGAACATATAGCACGTTGCTGTAAGCAAGCACATTCTCATTCAAAGATGCAAGTTACTATGTAGGAACAAGTTTGTATAGGTATTTCAAAGATGCCCAGAACTGAGCTAAACTTGGTATGTGTCCAACTCCTAGAAATAACTTCATGCCCCATCTCCCTTACTTCCAGCTAGTAAGGATCACATAATTCCTAACAAAGTTTTGACACAGATTGCCAATTCGGGCATTCAGAACATATAGCACGTTACTGTAAGCAAGCACATTCTCATTCAAAGATGCAAGTTACAATGTAGGAACAAGTTTGTATAGGTATTTCAAAGATGCCCAGAACTGAGCTAAACTCGGTATGTCTCCAACTCCAAGAAATAACTTCATGCCCCATCTCCCTTACTTCCAGCTAGTAAGGATCACATAATTCCTAACAAAGTTTTGACACAGATTCCCAATTCGGGCATTCAGAACATATAGCACGTTGCTGTAAGCAAGCACATTCTCATTCAAAGTTGCAAGTTACTATGTAGGAACAAGTTTGTATAGGTATTTCAAAGATGCCCAGAACTGAGCTAAACTTGGTATGTGTCCAACTCCTAGAAATAACTTCATGCCCCATCTCCCTTACTTCCAGCTAGTAAGGATCACATAATTCCTAACAAAGTTTTGACACAGATTCCCAATTCGGGCATTCAGAACATATAGCACGTTGCTGTAAGCAGGCACATTTTCATTCAAAGTTGCAAGTTACTATGTAGGAACAAGTTTGTATAGGTATTTCAAAGATGCCCAGAACTGAGCTAAACTTGGTATGTGTCCAACTCCTAGAAATAACTTCATGCCCCATCTCCCTTACTTCCAGCTAGTAAGGATCACATAATTCCTAACAAAGTTTTGACACAGATTCCCAATTCGGGCATTCAGAACATATAGCACGTTGCTGTAAGCAAGCACATTCTCATTCAAAGATGCAAGTTACTATGTAGGAACAAGTTTGTATAGGTATTTCAAAGATGCCCAGAACTGAGCTAAACTTGGTATGTGTCCAACTCCTAGAAATAACTTCATGCCCCATCTCCCTTACTTCCAGCTAGTAAGGATCACATAATTCCTAACAAAGTTTTGACACAGATTCCCTATTCCGGCATTCAGAACATATCGCACGTTACTGTAAGCAAGCACATTCTCATTCAAAGATGCAAGTTACTATGTAGGAACAAGTTTGTATAGGTATTTCAAAGATGCCCAGAACTGAGCTAAACTCGGTATGTCTCCAACTCCAAGAAATAACTTCATGCCCCATCTCCCTTACTTCCAGCTAGTAAGGATCAAATGATTCCTAACAAAGTTTTGACACAGATTCCCAATTCGGGCATTCAGAACATATAGCACGTTGCTGTAAGCAAGCACATTCTCATTCAAAGTTGCAAGTTACTATGTAGGAACAAGTTTGTATAGGTATTTCAAAGATGCCCAGAACTGAGCTAAACTTGGTATGTGTCCAACTCCTAGAAATAACTTCATGCCCCATCTCCCTTACTTCCAGCTAGTAAGGATCACATAATTCCTAACAAAGTTTTGACACAGATTCCCAATTCGGGCATTCAGAACATATAGTACGTAGCTGTAAGCAAGCACATTCTCATTCAAAGATGCAAGTTACTATGTAGGAACAAGTTTGTATAGGTATTTCAAAGATGCCCAGAACTGAGCTAAACTTGGTATGTGTCCAACTCCTAGAAATAACTTCATGCCCCATCTCCCTTACATCCAGCTAGTAAGGATCACATAATTCCTAACAAAGTTTTGACACAGATTGCCAATTCGGGCATTCAGAACATATAGCACGTTACTGTAAGCAAGCACATTCTCATTCAAAGATGCAAGTTACTATGTAGGAACAAGTTTGTATAGGTATTTCAAAGATGCCCAGAACTGAGCTAAACTCGGTATGTCTCCAACTCCAAGAAATAACTTCATGCCCCATCTCCCTTACTTCCAGCTAGTAAGGATCACATAATTCCTAACAAAGTTTTGACACAGATTCCCAATTCGGGCATTCAGAACATATAGCACGTTGCTGTAAGCAAGCACATTCTCATTCAAAGTTGCAAGTTACTATGTAGGAACAAGTTTGTATAGGTATTTCAAAGATCCCCAGAACTGAGCTAAACTCGGTATGTGTCCAACTCCTAGAAATAACTTCATGCCCCATCTCCCTTACTTCCAGCTAGTAAGGATCACATAATTCCTAACAAAGTTTTGACACAGATTCCCAATTCGGGCATTCAGAACATATAGCACGTTGCTGTAAGCAAGCACATTCTCATTCAAAGTTGCAAGTTACTAGGTAGGAACAAGTTTGTATAGGTATTTCAAAGATGCCCAGAACTGAGCTAAACTTGGTATGTGTCCAACTCCTAGAAATAACTTCATGCCCCATCTCCCTTACTTCCAGCTAGTAAGGATCACATAATTCCTAACAAAGTTTTGACACAGATTCCCAATTCGGCCATTCAGAACATATAGCACGTTGCTGTAAGAAAGCAGATTCTCATTCAAAGATGCAAGTTACTATGTAGGAACAAGTTTGTATAGGTATTTCAAAGATGCCCAGAACTGAGCTAAACTTGGTATGTGTCCAACTCCTAGAAATAACTTCATGCCCCATCTCCCTTACTTCCAGCTAGTAAGGATCACATAATTCCTAACAAAGTTTTGACACAGATTCCCAATTCGGGCATTCAGAACATATAGCACGTTGCTGTAAGCAGGCACATTTTCATTCAAAGATGCAAGTTACTATGTAGGAACAAGTTTGTATAGGTATTTCAAAGATGCCCAGAACTGAGCTAAACTTGGTATGTGTCCAACTCCTAGAAATAACTTCATGCCCCATCTCCCTTACTTCCAGCTAGTAAGGATCACATAATTCCTAACAAAGTTTTGACACAGATTCCCAATTCGGGCATTCAGAACATATAGCACGTTGCTGTAAGCAGGCACATTTTCATTCAAAGTTGCAAGTTACTATGTAGGAACAAGTTTGTATAGGTATTTCAAAGATGCCCAGAACTGAGCTAAACTTGGTATGTGTCCAACTCCTAGAAATAACTTCATGCCCCATCTCCCTTACATCCAGCTAGTAAGGATCACATAATTCCTAACAAAGTTTTGACACAGATTGCCAATTCGGGCATTCAGAACATATAGCACGTTACTGTAAGCAAGCACATTCTCATTCAAAGATGCAAGTTACTATGTAGGAACAAGTTTGTATAGGTATTTCAAAGATGCCCAGAACTGAGCTAAACTCGGTATGTCTCCAACTCCAAGAAATAACTTCATGCCCCATCTCCCTTACTTCCAGCTAGTAAGGATCACATAATTCCTAACAAAGTTTTGACACAGATTCCCAATTCGGGCATTCAGAACATATAGCACGTTGCTGTAAGCAAGCACATTCTCATTCAAAGTTGCAAGTTACTATGTAGGAACAAGTTTGTATAGGTATTTCAAAGATCCCCAGAACTGAGCTAAACTCGGTATGTGTCCAACTCCTAGAAATAACTTCATGCCCCATCTCCCTTACTTCCAGCTAGTAAGGATCACATAATTCCTAACAAAGTTTTGACACAGATTCCCAATTCGGGCATTCAGAACATATAGCACGTTGCTGTAAGCAAGCACATTCTCATTCAAAGTTGCAAGTTACTAGGTAGGAACAAGTTTGTATAGGTATTTCAAAGATGCCCAGAACTGAGCTAAACTTGGTATGTGTCCAACTCCTAGAAATAACTTCATGCCCCATCTCCCTTACTTCCAGCTAGTAAGGATCACATAATTCCTAACAAAGGTTTGACACAGATTCCCAATTCGGCCATTCAGAACATATAGCACGTTGCTCTAAGAAAGCAGATTCTCATTCAAAGATGCAAGTTACTATGTAGGAACAAGTTTGTATAGGTATTTCAAAGATGCCCAGAACTGAGCTAAACTTGGTATGTCTCCAACTCCTAGAAATAACTTCATGCCCCATCTCCCTTACTTCCAGCTAGTAAGGATCACATAATTCCTAACAAAGTTTTGACACAGATTCCCAATTCGGGCATTCAGAACATATAGCACGTTGCTGTAAGCAGGCACATTTTCATTCAAAGATGCAAGTTACTATGTAGGAACAAGTTTGTATAGGTATTTCAAAGATGCCCAGAACTGAGCTAAACTTGGTATGTGTACAACTCCTAGAAATAACTTCATGCCCCATCTCCCTTACTTCCAGCTAGTAAGGATCACATAATTCCTAACAAAGTTTTGACACAGATTCCCAATTCGGGCATTCAGAACATATAGCACGTTGCTGTAAGCAGGCACATTTTCATTCAAAGTTGCAAGTTACTATGTAGGAACAAGTTTGTATAGGTATTTCAAAGATGCCCAGAACTGAGCTAAACTTGGTATGTGTCCAACTCCTAGAAATGACTTCATGCCCCATCTCCCTTACTTCCAGCTAGTAAGGATCACATAATTCCTAACAAAGTTTTGACACAGATTCCCAATTCGGGCATTCAGAACATATAGCACGTTGCTGTAAGCAAGCACATTCTCATTCAAAGATGCAAGTTACTATGTAGGAACAAGTTTGTATAGGTATTTCAAAGATGCCCAGAACTGAGCTAAACTTGGTATGTGTCCAACTCCTAGAAATAACTTCATGCCCCATCTCCCTTACTTCCAGCTAGTAAGGATCACATAATTCCTAACAAAGTTTTGACACAGATTCCCTATTCCGGCATTCAGAATATATCGCACGTTACTGTAAGCAAGCACATTCTCATTCAAAGATGCAAGTTACTATGTAGGAACAAGTTTGTATAGGTATTTCAAAGATGCCCAGAACTGAGCTAAACTCGGTATGTCTCCAACTCCAAGAAATAACTTCATGCCCCATCTCCCTTACTTCCAGCTAGTAAGGATCACATAATTCCTAACAAAGTTTTGACACAGATTCCCAATTCGGGCATTCAGAACATATAGCACGTTGCTGTAAGCAAGCACATTCTCATTCAAAGTTGCAAGTTACTATGTAGGAACAAGTTTGTATAGGTATTTCAAAGATGCCCAGAACTGAGCTAAACTTGGTATGTGTCCAACTCCTAGAAATAACTTCATGCCCCATCTCCCTTACTTCCAGCTAGTAAGGATCACATAATTCCTAACAAAGTTTTGACACAGATTCCCAATTCGGGCATTCAGAACATATAGCACGTTGCTGTAAGCAAGCACATTTTCATTCAAAGTTGCAAGTTACTATGTAGGAACAAGTTTGTATAGGTATTTCAAAGATGCCCAGAACTGAGCTAAACTTGGTATGTGTCCAACTCCTAGAAATAACTTGATGCCCCATCTCCCTTACTTCCAGCTAGTAAGGATCACATAATTCCTAACAAAGTTTTGACACAGATTCCCAATTCGGGCATTCAGAACATATAGCACGTTGCTGTAAGCAAGCACATTCTCATTCAAAGTTGCAAGTTACTATGTAGGAACAAGTTTGTATAGGTATTTCAAAGATGCCCAGAACTGAGCTAAACTTGGTATGTGTCCAACTCCTAGAAATAACTTCATGCCCCATCTCCCTTACTTCCAGCTAGTAAGGATCACATAATTCCTAACAAAGTTTTGACACAGATTCCCAATTCGGGCATTCAGAACATATAGCACGTTGCTGTAAGCAAGCACATTCTCATTCAAAGTTGCAAGTTACTATGTAGGAACAAGTTTGTATAGGTATTTCAAAGATGCCCAGAACTGAGCTAAACTTGGTATGTGTCGAACTCCTAGAAATAACTTCATGCCCCATCTCCCTTACTTCCAGCTAGTAAGGATCACATAATTCCTAACAAAGTTTTGACACAGATTCCCAATTCGGGCATTCAGAACACATAGCTCGTTGCTGTAAGCAAGCACATTTTCATTCAAAGTTGCAAGTTACTATGTAGGAACAAGTTTGTATAGGTATTTCAAAGATGCCCAGAACTGAGCTAAACTTGGTATGTGTCCAACTCCTAGAAATAACTTCATGCCCCATCTCCCTTACTTCCAGCTAGTAAGGATCACATAATTCCTAACAAAGTTTTGACACAGATTCCCAATTCGGGCATTCAGAACATATAGCACGTTGCTGTAAGAAAGCACATTTTCATTCAAAGTTGCAAGTTACTATGTAGGAACAAGTTTGTATAGGTATTTCAAAGATGCCCAGAACTGAGCTAAACTTGGTATGTGTCCAACTCCTAGAAATAACTTCATGCCCCATCTCCCTTACTTCCAGCTAGTAAGGATCACATGATTCCTAACAAAGTTTTGACACAGATTCCCAATTCGGGCATTCAGAACATATAGCACGTTGCTGTAAGCAAGCACATTTTCATTCAAAGTTGCAAGTTACTATGTAGGAACAAGTTTGTATAGGTATTTCAAAGATGCCCAGAACTGAGCTAAACTTGGTTTGTGTCCAACTCCTAGAAATAACTTAATGCCCCATCTCCCTTACTTCCAGCTAGTAAGGATCAAATGATTCCTAACAAAGTTTTGACACAGATTCCCAATTCGGGCATTCAGAACATATAGCACGTTGCTGTAAGCAAGCACATTCTCATTCAAAGTTGCAAGTTACTATGTAGGAACAAGTTTGTATAGGTATTTCAAAGATGCCCAGAACTGAGCTAAACTTGGTATGTGTCCAACTCCTAGAAATAACTTCATGCCCCATCTCCCTTACTTCCAGCTAGTAAGGATCACATAATTCCTAACAAAGTTTTGACACTGATTCCCAATTCGGGCATTCAGAACATATAGCACGTTGCTGTAAGCAAGCAGATTCTCATTCAAAGATGCAAGTTACTATGTAGTAACAAGTTTGTATAGGTATTTCAAAGATGCCCAGAACTGAGCTAAACTTGGTATGTGTCCAACTCCTAGAAATAACTTCATGCCCCATCTCCCTTACTTCCAGCTAGTAAGGATCACATAATTCCTAACAAAGTTTTGACACAGATTCCCAATTCGGGCATTCAGAACATATAGCACGTTGCTGTAAGCAAGCACATTCTCATTCAAAGATGCAAGTTACTATGTAGGAACAAGTTTGTATAGGTATTTCAAAGATGCCCAGAACTGAGCTAAACTTGGTATGTGTCCAACTTCTAGAAATAACTTCATGCCCCATCTCCCTTACTTCCAGCTAGTAAGGATCACATAATTCCTAACAAAGTTTTGACACAGATTGCCAATTCGGGCATTCAGAACATATAGCACGTTGCTGTAAGCAAGCAGATTCTCATTCAAAGATGCAAGTTACTATGTAGGAACAAGTTTGTTTAGGTATTTCAAAGATGCCCAGAACTGAGCTAAACTTGGTATGTGTCCAACTCCTAGAAATAACTTCATGCCCCATCTCCCTTACTTCCAGCTAGTAAGAGTCACATAATTCCTAACAAAGTTTTGACACAGATTCCCAATTCGGGCATTCAGAACATATAGCACGTTGCTGTAAGCAAGCACATTTTCATTCAAAGTTGCAAGTTTCTATGTAGGAACAAGTTTGTATAGGTATTTCAAAGATGCCCAGAACTGAGCTAAACTTGGTATGTGTCCAACTCCTAGAAATAACTTGATGCCCCATCTCCCTTACTTCCAGCTAGTAAGGATCACATAATTCCTAACAAAGTTTTGACACAGATTCCCAATTCAGGCATTCAGAACATATAGCACGTTGCTGTAAGCAAGCACATTCTCATTCAAAGTTGCAAGTTACTATGTAGGAACAAGTTTGTATAGGTATTTCAAAGATGCCCAGAACTGAGCTAAACTTGGTATGTGTCCAACTCCTAGAAATAACTTCATGCCCCATCTCCCTTACTTCCAGCTAGTAAGGATCACATAATTCCTAACAAAGTTTTGACACAGATTCCCAATTCGGGCATTCAGAACATATAGCACGTTGCTGTAAGCAAGCACATTCTCATTCAAAGTTGCAAGTTACTATGTAGGAACAAGTTTGTATAGGTATTTCAAAGATGCCCAGAACTGAGCTAAACTTGGTATGTGTCCAACTCCTAGAAATAACTTCATGCCCCATCTCCCTTACTTCCAGCTAGTAAGGATCACATAATTCCTAACAAAGTTTTGACACAGATTCCCAATTCGGGCATTCAGAACACATAGCACGTTACTGTAAGCAAGCACATTTTCATTCAAAGTTGCAAGTTACTATGTAGGAACAAGTTTGTATAGGTATTTCAAAGATGCCCAGAACTGAGCTAAACTTGGTATGTGTCCAACTCCTAGAAATAACTTCATGCCCCATCTCCCTTACTTCCAGCTAGTAAGGATCACATGATTCCTAACAAAGTTTTGACACAGATTCCCAATTCGGGCATTCAGAACATATAGCACGTTGCTGTAAGAAAGCACATTTTCATTCAAAGTTGCAAGTTACTATGTAGGAACAAGTTTGTATAGGTATTTCAAAGATGCCCAGAACTGAGCTAAACTTGGTATGTGTCCAACTCCTAGAAATAACTTCATGCCCCATCTCCCTTACTTCCAGCTAGTAAGGATCACATGATTCCTAACAAAGTTTTGACACAGATTCCGAATTCGGGCATTCAGAACATATAGCACGTTGCTGTAAGCAAGCACATTTTCATTCAAAGTTGCAAGTTACTATGTAGGAACAAGTTTGTATAGGTATTTCAAAGATGCCCAGAACTGAGCTAAACTTGGTTTGTGTCCAACTCCTAGAAATAACTTCATGCCCCATCTCCCTTACTTCCAGCTAGTAAGGATCACATGATTCCTAACAAAGTTTTGACACAGTGTCCCAATTCGGGCATTCAGAACATATAGCACGTTGCTGTAAGAAAGCACATTTTCATTCAAAGTTGCAAGTTACTATGTAGGAACAAGTTTGTATAGGTATTTCAAAGATGCCCAGAACTGAGCTAAACTTGGTATGTGTCCAACTCCTAGAAATAACTTCATGCCCCATCTCCCTTACTTCCAGCTAGTAAGGATCACATGATTCCTAACAAAGTTTTGACACAGATTCCGAATTCGGGCATTCAGAACATATAGCACGTTGCTGTAAGCAAGCACATTTTCATTCAAAGTTGCAAGTTACTATGTAGGAACAAGTTTGTATAGGTATTTCAAAGATGCCCAGAACTGAGCTAAACTTGGTTTGTGTCCAACTCCTAGAAATAACTTCATGCCCCATCTCCCTTACTTCCAGCTAGTAAGGATCACATGATTCCTAACAAAGTTTTGACACAGAGTCCCAATTCGGGCATTCAGAACATATAGCACGTTGCTGTAAGCAAGCAGATTCTCATTCAAAGTTGCAAGTTACTATGTAGGAACAAGTTTGTATAGGTATTTCAAAGATGCCCAGAACTGAGCTAAACTTGGTATGTGTCCAACTCCTAGAAATAACTTCATGCCCCATCTCCCTTACTTCCAGCTAGTAAGGATCACATGATTCCTAACAAAGTTTTGACACAGAGTCCCAATTCGGGCATTCAGAACATATAGCACGTTGCTGTAAGCAAGCAGATTCTCATTCAAAGATGCAAGTTACTATGTAGGAACAAGTTTGTATAGGTATTTCAAAGATGCCCAGAACTGAGCTAAACTTGCTATGTGTCCAACTCCTAGAAATAACTTCATGCCCCATCTCCCTTACTTCCAGCTAGTAAGGATCACATAATTCCTAACAAAGTTTTGACACAGATTGCCAATTCGGGCATTCAGAACATATAGCACGTTGTTGTAAGCAAGCACATTCTCATTCAAAGATGCAAGTTACTATGTAGGAACAAGTTTGTATAGGTATTTCAAAGATGCCCAGAACTGAGCTAAACTTGGTATGTGTCCAACTCCTAGAAATAACTTCATGCTCCATCTCCCTTACTTCCAGCTAGTAAGGATCACATAATTCCTAACAAAGTTTTGACACAGATTCCCAATTCGGGCATTCAGAACATATAGCACGTTGCTGTAAGCAGGCACATTTTCATTCAAAGTTGCAAGTTACTATGTAGGAACAAGTTTGTATAGGTATTTCAAAGATGCCCAGAACTGAGCTAAACTTGGTATGTGTCCAACTCCTAGAAATAACTTCATGCCCCATCTCCCTTACTTCCAGCTAGTAAGGATCACATAATTCCTAACAAAGTTTTGACACAGATTCCCAATTCGGGCATTCAGAACATATAGCACGTTGCTGTAAGCAAGCACATTTTCATTCAAAGTTGCAAGTTACTATGTAGGAACAAGTTTGTATAGGTATTTCAAAGATGCCCAGAACTGAGCTAAACTTGGTATGTGTCCAACTCCTTGAAATAACTTGATGCCCCATCTCCCTTACTTCCAGCTAGTAAGGATCACATAATTCCTAACAAAGTTTTGACACAGATTCCCAATTCGGGCATTCAGAACATATAGCACGTTGCTGTAAGCAAGCACATTCTCATTCAAAGTTGCAAGTTACTATGTAGGAACAAGTTTGTATAGGTATTTCAAAGATGCCCAGAACTGAGCTAAACTTGGTATGTGTCCAACTCCTAGAAATAACTTCATGCCCCATCTCCCTTACTTCCAGCTAGTAAGGATCACATAATTCCTAACAAAGTTTTGACACAGATTCCCAATTCGGGCATTCAGAACATATAGCACGTTGCTGTAAGCAAGCACATTCTCATTCAAAGTTGCAAGTTACTATGTAGGAACAAGTTTGTATAGGTATTTCAAAGATGCCCAGAACTGAGCTAAACTTGGTATGTGTCCAACTCCTAGAAATAACTTCATGCCCCATCTCCCTTACTTCCAGCTAGTAAGGATCACATAATTCCTAACAAAGTTTTGACACAGATTCCCAATTCGGGCATTCAGAACACATAGCTCGTTGCTGTAAGCAAGCACATTTTCATTCAAAGTTGCAAGTTACTATGTAGGAACAAGTTTCTATAGGTATTTCAAAGATGCCCAGAACTGAGCTAAACTTGGTATGTGTCCAACTCCTAGAAATAACTTCATGCCCCATCTCCCTTACTTCCAGCTAGTAAGGATCACATGATTCCTAACAAAGTTTTGACACAGATTCCCAATTCGGGCATTCAGAACATATAGCACGTTGCTGTAAGAAAGCACATTCTCATTCAAAGTTGCAAGTTACTATGTAGGAACAAGTTTGTATAGGTATTTCAAAGATGCCCAGAACTGAGCTAAACTTGGTATGTGTCCAACTCCTAGAAATAACTTCATGCCCCATCTCCCTTACTTCCAGCTAGTAAGGATCACATGATTCCTAACAAAGTTTTGACACAGATTCCCAATTCGGGCATTCAGAACATATAGCACGTAGCTGTAAGCAAGCACATTTTCATTCAAAGTTGCAAGTTACTATGTAGGAACAAGTTTGTATAGGTATTTCAAAGATGCCCAGAACTGAGCTAAACTTGGTTTGTGTCCAACTCCTAGAAATAACTTCATGCCCCATCTCCCTTACTTCCAGCTAGTAAGGATCACATGATTCCTAACAAAGTTTTGACACAGTGTCCCAATTCGGGCATTCAGAACATATAGCACGTTGCTGTAAGAAAGCACATTTTCATTCAAAGTTGCAAGTTACTATGTAGGAACAAGTTTGTATAGGTATTTCAAAGATGCCCAGAACTGAGCTAAACTTGGTATGTGTCCAACTCCTAGAAATAACTTCATGCCCCATCTCCCTTACTTCCAGCTAGTAAGGATCACATGATTCCTAACAAAGTTTTGACACAGATTCCGAATTCGGGCATTCAGAACATATAGCACGTTGCTGTAAGCAAGCACATTTTCATTCAAAGTTGCAAGTTACTATGTAGGAACAAGTTTGTATAGGTATTTCAAAGATGCCCAGAACTGAGCTAAACTTGGTTTGTGTCCAACTCCTAGAAATAACTTCATGCCCCATCTCCCTTACTTCCAGCTAGTAAGGATCACATGATTCCTAACAAAGTTTTGACACAGAGTCCCAATTCGGGCATTCAGAACATATAGCACGTTGCTGTAAGCAAGCAGATTCTCATTCAAAGTTGCAAGTTACTATGTAGGAACAAGTTTGTATAGGTATTTCAAAGATGCCCAGAACTGAGCTAAACTTGGTATGTGTCCAACTCCTAGAAATAACTTCATGCCCCATCTCCCTTACTTCCAGCTAGTAAGGATCACATGATTCCTAACAAAGTTTTGACACAGAGTCCCAATTCGGGCATTCAGAACATATAGCACGTTGCTGTAAGCAAGCAGATTCTCATTCAAAGATGCAAGTTACTATGTAGGAACAAGTTTGTATAGGTATTTCAAAGATGCCCAGAACTGAGCTAAACTTGCTATGTGTCCAACTCCTAGAAATAACTTCATGCCCCATCTCCCTTACTTCCAGCTAGTAAGGATCACATAATTCCTAACAAAGTTTTGACACAGATTGCCAATTCGGGCATTCAGAACATATAGCACGTTGTTGTAAGCAAGCACATTCTCATTCAAAGATGCAAGTTACTATGTAGGAACAAGTTTGTATAGGTATTTCAAAGATGCCCAGAACTGAGCTAAACTTGGTATGTGTCCAACTCCTAGAAATAACTTCATGCTCCATCTCCCTTACTTCCAGCTAGTAAGGATCACATAATTCCTAACAAAGTTTTGACACAGATTCCCAATTCGGGCATTCAGAACATATAGCACGTTGCTGTAAGCAGGCACATTTTCATTCAAAGTTGCAAGTTACTATGTAGGAACAAGTTTGTATAGGTATTTCAAAGATGCCCAGAACTGAGCTAAACTTGGTATGTGTCCAACTCCTAGAAATAACTTCATGCCCCATCTCCCTTACTTCCAGCTAGTAAGGATCACATAATTCCTAACAAAGTTTTGACACAGATTCCCAATTCGGGCATTCAGAACATATAGCACGTTGCTGTAAGCAAGCACATTTTCATTCAAAGTTGCAAGTTACTATGTAGGAACAAGTTTGTATAGGTATTTCAAAGATGCCCAGAACTGAGCTAAACTTGGTATGTGTCCAACTCCTAGAAATAACTTGATGCCCCATCTCCCTTACTTCCAGCTAGTAAGGATCACATAATTCCTAACAAAGTTTTGACACAGATTCCCAATTCGGGCATTCAGAACATATAGCACGTTGCTGTAAGCAAGCACATTCTCATTCAAAGTTGCAAGTTACTATGTAGGAACAAGTTTGTATAGGTATTTCAAAGATGCCCAGAACTGAGCTAAACTTGGTATGTGTCCAACTCCTAGAAATAACTTCATGCCCCATCTCCCTTACTTCCAGCTAGTAAGGATCACATAATTCCTAACAAAGTTTTGACACAGATTCCCAATTCGGGCATTCAGAACATATAGCACGTTGCTGTAAGCAAGCAGATTCTCATTCAAAGTTGCAAGTTACTATGTAGGAACAAGTTTGTATAGGTATTTCAAAGATGCCCAGAACTGAGCTAAACTTGGTATGTGTCCAACTCCTAGAAATAACTTCATGCCCCATCTCCCTTACTTCCAGCTAGTAAGGATCACATAATTCCTAACAAAGTTTTGACACAGATTCCCAATTCGGGCATTCAGAACACATAGCTCGTTGCTGTAAGCAAGCACATTTTCATTCAAAGTTGCAAGTTACTATGTAGGAACAAGTTTCTATAGGTATTTCAAAGATGCCCAGAACTGAGCTAAACTTGGTATGTGTCCAACTCCTAGAAATAACTTCATGCCCCATCTCCCTTACTTCCAGCTAGTAAGGATCACATGATTCCTAACAAAGTTTTGACACAGATTCCCAATTCGGGCATTCAGAACATATAGCACGTTGCTGTAAGAAAGCACATTCTCATTCAAAGTTGCAAGTTACTATGTAGGAACAAGTTTGTATAGGTATTTCAAAGATGCCCAGAACTGAGCTAAACTTGGTATGTGTCCAACTCCTAGAAATAACTTCATGCCCCATCTCCCTTACTTCCAGCTAGTAAGGATCACATGATTCCTAACAAAGTTTTGACACAGATTCCCAATTCGGGCATTCAGAACATATAGCACGTAGCTGTAAGCAAGCACATTTTCATTCAAAGTTGCAAGTTACTATGTAGGAACAAGTTTGTATAGGTATTTCAAAGATGCCCAGAACTGAGCTAAACTTGGTTTGTGTCCAACTCCTAGAAATAACTTCATGCCCCATCTCCCTTACTTCCAGCTAGTAAGGATCAAATGATTCCTAACAAAGTTTTGACACAGATTCCCAATTCGGGCATTCAGAACATATAGCACGTTGCTGTAAGCAAGCACATTCTCATTCAAAGTTGCAAGTTACTATGTAGGAACAAGTTTGTATAGGTATTTCAAAGATGCCCAGAACTGAGCTAAACTTGGTATGTGTCCAACTCCTAGAAATAACTTCATGCCCCATCTCCCTTACTTCCAGCTAGTAAGGATCACATAATTCCTAACAAAGTTTTGACACTGATTCCCAATTCGGGCATTCAGAACATATAGCACGTTGCTGTAAGCAAGCAGATTCTCATTCAAACATGCAAGTTACTATGTAGTAACAAGTTTGTATAAGTAATTCAAAGATGCCCAGAACTGAGCTAAACTTGGTATGTGTCCAACTCCTAGAAATAACTTCATGCCCCATCTCCCTTACTTCCAGCTAGTAAGGATCACATAATTCCTAACAAAGTTTTGACACAGATTGCCAATTCGGGCATTCAGAACATATAGCACGTTGCTGTAAGCAAGCAGATTCTCATTCAAAGATGCAAGTTACTATGTAGGAACAAGTTTGTATAGGTATTTCAAAGATGCCCAGAACTGAGCTAAACTTGGTATGTGTCCAACTCCTAGAAATAACTTCATGCCCCATCTCCCTTACTTCCAGCTAGTAAGGATCACATAATTCCTAACAAAGTTTTGACACAGATTCCGAATTCGGGCATTCAGAACATATAGCACGTTGCTGTAAGCAAGCACATTTTCATTCAAAGTTGCAAGTTACTATGTAGGAACAAGTTTGTATAGGTATTTCAAAGATGCCCAGAACTGAGCTAAACTTGGTATGTGTCCAACTCCTAGAAATAACTTGATGCCCCATCTCCCTTACTTCCAGCTAGTAAGGATCACATAATTCCTAACAAAGTTTTGACACAGATTCCCAATTCAGGCATTCAGAACATATAGCACGTTGCTGTAAGCAAGCACATTCTCATTCAAAGTTGCAAGTTACTATGTAGGAACAAGTTTGTATAGGTATTTCAAAGATGCCCAGAACTGAGCTAAACTTGGTGTGTGTCCAACTCCTAGAAATAACTTCATGCCCCATCTCCCTTACTTCCAGCTAGTAAGGATCACATAATTCCTAACAAAGTTTTGACACAGATTCCTAATTCGGGCATTCAGAACATATAGCACGTTGCTGTAAGCAAGCACATTCTCATTCAAAGTTGCAAGTTACTATGTAGGAACAAGTTTGTATAGGTATTTCAAAGATGCCCAGAACTGAGCTAA
Source organism: Diceros bicornis minor (assembly GCF_020826845.1). NCBI lineage: Eukaryota > Metazoa > Chordata > Mammalia > Perissodactyla > Rhinocerotidae > Diceros > Diceros bicornis. The sequence goes on along the minus strand of NW_026690907.1, from coordinate 1,776,424 downwards.
ACTTGGTATGTGTCCAACTCCTAGAAATAACTTCATGCCCCATCTCCCTTACTTCCAGCTAGTAAGGATCACATAATTCCTAACAAAGTTTTGACACAGATTCCCAATTCGGGCATTCAGAACACATAGAACGTTGCTGTAAGCAAGCACATTTTCATTAAAAGTTGCAAGTTACTATGTAGGAACAAGTTTGTATAGGTATTTCAAAGATGCCCAGAACTGAGCTAAACTTGGTATGTGTCCAACTCCTAGAAATAACTTCATGCCCCATCTCCCTTACTTCCAGCTAGTAAGGATCACATGATTCCTAACAAAGTTTTGACACAGATTCCCAATTCGGGCATTCAGAACATATAGCACGTTGCTGTAAGAAAGCACATTTTCATTCAAAGTTGCAAGTTACTATGTAGGAACAAGTTTGTATAGGTATTTCAAAGATGCCCAGAACTGAGCTAAACTTGGTATGTGTCCAACTCCTAGAAATAACTTCATGCCCCATCTCCCTTACTTCCAGCTAGTAAGGATCACATGATTCCTAAGAATGTTTTGACACAGATTCCGAATTCGGGCATTCAGAACATATAGCACGTTGCTGTAAGCAAGCACATTTTCATTCAAAGTTGCAAGTTACTATGTAGGAACAAGTTTGTATAGGTATTTCAAAGATGCCCAGAACTGAGCTAAACTTGGTTTGTGTCCAACTCCTAGAAATAACTTCATGCCCCATCTCCCTTACTTCCAGCTAGTAAGGATCACATGATTCCTAACAAAGTTTTGACACAGATTCCCAATTCGGGCATTCAGAACATATAGCACGTTGCTGTAAGCAAGCAGATTCTCATTCAAAGTTGCAAGTTACTATGTAGGAACAAGTTTGTATAGGTATTTCAAAGATGCCCAGAACTGAGCTAAACTTGGTATGTGTCCAACTCCTAGAAATAACTTCATGCCCCATCTCCCTTACTTCCAGCTAGTAAGGATCACATGATTCCTAACAAAGTTTTGACACTGATTCCCAATTCGGGCATTCAGAACATATAGCACGTTGCTGTAAGCAAGCAGATTCTCATTCAAAGATGCAAGTTACTATGTAGGAACAAGTTTGTATAGGTATTTCAAAGATGCCCAGAACTGAGCTAAACTTGCTATGTGTCCAACTCCTAGAAATAACTTCATGCCCCATCTCCCTTACTTCCAGCTAGTAAGGATCACATAATTCCTAACAAAGTTTTGACACAGATTGCCAATTCGGGCATTCAGAACATATAGCACGTTGTTGTAAGCAAGCACATTCTCATTCAAAGATGCAAGTTACTATGTAGGAACAAGTTTGTATAGGTATTTCAAAGATGCCCAGAACTGAGCTAAACTTGGTATGTGTCCAACTCCTAGAAATAACTTCATGCTCCATCTCCCTTACTTCCAGCTAGTAAGGATCACATAATTCCTAACAAAGTTTTGACACAGATTCCCAATTCGGGCATTCAGAACATATAGCACGTTGCTGTAAGCAAGCACATTTTCATTCAAAGTTGCAAGTTACTATGTAGGAACAAGTTTGTATAGGTATTTCAAAGATGCCCAGAACTGAGCTAAACTTGGTATGTGTCCAACTCCTAGAAATAACTTCATGCCCCATCTCCCTTACTTCCAGCTAGTAAGGATCACATAATTCCTAACAAAGTTTTGACACAGATTGCCAATTCGGGCATTCAGAACATATAGCACGTTGCTATAAGCAAGCAGATTCTCATTCAAAGATGCAAGTTACTATGTAGGAACAAGTTGGTATAGGTATTTCAAAGATGCCCAGAACTGAGCTAAACTTGGTATGTGTCCAACTCCTAGAAATAACTTCATGCCCCATCTCCCTTACTTCCAGCTAGTAAGGATCACATAATTCCTAACAAAGTTTTGACACAGATTCCCAATTCGGGCATTCAGAACATATAGCACGTTGCTGTAAGCAAGCACATTTTCATTCAAAGTTGCAAGTTATTATGTAGGAACAAGTTTGTATAGGTATTTCAAAGATGCCCAGAACTGAGCTAAACTTGGTATGTGTCCAACTCCTAGAAATATCTTGATGCCCCATCTCCCTTACTTCCAGCTAGTAAGGATCACATAATTCCTAACAAAGTTTTGACACAGATTCCCAATTCAGGCATTCAGAACATATAGCACGTTGCTGTAAGCAAGCACATTCTCATTCAAAGTTGCAAGTTACTATGTAGGAACAAGTTTGTATAGGTATTTCAAAGATGCCCAGAACTGAGCTAAACTTGGTATGTGTCCAACTCCTAGAAATAACTTCATGCCCCATCTCCCTTACTTCCAGCTAGTAAGGATCACATAATTCCTAACAAAGTTTTGACACAGATTCCCAATTCGGGCATTCAGAACATATAGCACGTTGCTGTAAGCAAGCACATTCTCATTCAAAGTTGCAAGTTACTATGTAGGAACAAGTTTGTATAGGTATTTCAAAGATGCCCAGAACTGAGCTAAACTTGGTATGTGTCCAACTCCTAGAAATAACTTCATGCCCCATCTCCCTTACTTCCAGCTAGTAAGGATCACATAATTCCTAACAAAGTTTTGACACAGATTCCCAATTCGGGCATTCAGAACACATAGCACGTTGCTGTAAGCAAGCACATTTTCATTCAAAGTTGCAAGTTACTATGTAGGAACAAGTTTGTATAGGTATTTCAAAGATGCCCAGAACTGAGCTAAACTTGGTATGTGTCCAACTCCTAGAAATAACTTCATGCCCCATCTCCCTTACTTCCAGCTAGTAAGGATCACATGATTCCTAACAAAGTTTTGACACAGATTCCCAATTCGGGCATTCAGAACATATAGCACGTTGCTGTAAGAAAGCACATTTTCATTCAAAGTTGCAAGTTACTATGTAGGAACAAGTTTGTATAGGTATTTCAAAGATGCCCAGAACTGAGCTAAACTTGGTATGTGTCCAACTCCTAGAAATAACTTCATGCCCCATCTCCCTTACTTCCAGCTAGTAAGGATCACATGATTCCTAACAAAGTTTTGACACAGATTCCGAATTCGGGCATTCAGAACATATAGCACGTTGCTGTAAGCAAGCACATTTTCATTCAAAGTTGCAAGTTACTATGTAGGAACAAGTTTGTATAGGTATTTCAAAGATGCCCAGAACTGAGCTAAACTTGGTTTGTGTCCAACTCCTAGAAATAACTTCATGCCCCAACTCCCTTACTTCCAGCTAGTAAGGATCACATGATTCCTAACAAAGTTTTGACACAGATTCCCAATTCGGGCATTCAGAACATATAGCACGTTGCTGTAAGCAAGCAGATTCTCATTCAAAGTTGCAAGTTACTATGTATGAACAAGTTTGTATAGGTATTTCAAAGATGCCCAGAACTGTGCTAAACTTGGTATGTGTCCAACTCCTAGAAATAACTTCATGCCCCATCTCCCTTACTTCCAGCTAGTAAGGATCACATAATTCCTAACAAAGTTTTGACACTGAATGCCAATTCGGGCATTCAGAACATATAGCACGTTGCTGTAAGCAAGCACATTCTCATTCAAAGATGCAAGTTACTATGTAGGAACAAGTTTGTATAGGTATTTCAAAGATGCCCAGAACTGAGCTAAACTTGGTATGTGTCCAACTCCTAGAAATAACTTCATGCCCCATCTCCCTTACTTCCAGCTAGTAAGGATCACATAATTCCTAACAAAGTTTTGACACAGATTCCCAATTCGGGCATTCAGAACACATAGCACGTTGCTGTAAGCAAGCACATTTTCATTCAAAGTTGCAAGTTACTATGTAGGAACAAGTTTGTATAGGTATTTCAAAGATGCCCAGAACTGAGCTAAACTTGGTATGTGTCCAACTCCTAGAAATAACTTCATGCCCCATCTCCCTTACTTCCAGCTAGTAAGGATCACATGATTCCTAACAAAGTTTTGACACAGATTCCCAATTCGGGCATTCAGAACATATAGCACGTTGCTGTAAGAAAGCACATTTTCATTCAAAGTTGCAAGTTACTATGTAGGAACAAGTTTGTATAGGTATTTCAAAGATGCCCAGAACTGAGCTAAACTTGGTATGTGTCCAACTCCTAGAAATAACTTCATGCCCCATCTCCCTTACTTCCAGCTAGTAAGGATCACATGATTCCTAACAAAGTTTTGACACAGATTCCGAATTCGGGCATTCAGAACATATAGCACGTTGCTGTAAGCAAGCACATTTTCATTCAAAGTTGCAAGTTACTATGTAGGAACAAGTTTGTATAGGTATTTCAAAGATGCCCAGAACTGAGCTAAACTTGGTTTGTGTCCAACTCCTAGAAATAACTTCATGCCCCAACTCCCTTACTTCCAGCTAGTAAGGATCACATGATTCCTAACAAAGTTTTGACACAGATTCCCAATTCGGGCATTCAGAACATATAGCACGTTGCTGTAAGCAAGCACATTCTCATTCAAAGTTGCAAGTTACTATGTATGAACAAGTTTGTATAGGTATTTCAAAGATGCCCAGAACTGTGCTAAACTTGGTATGTGTCCAACTCCTAGAAATAACTTCATGCCCCATCTCCCTTACTTCCAGCTAGTAAGGATCACATAATTCCTAACAAAGTTTTGACACTGATTGCCAATTCGGGCATTCAGAACATATAGCACGTTGCTGTAAGCAAGCACATTCTCATTCAAAGATGCAAGTTACTATGTAGGAACAAGTTTGTATAGGTATTTCAAAGATGCCCAGAACTGAGCTAAACTTGGTATGTGTCCAACTCCTAGAAATAACTTCATGCCCCATCTCCCTTACTTCCAGCTAGTAAGGATCACATAATTCCTAACAAAGTTTTGACACAGATTCCCAATTCGGGCATTCAGAACATATAGCACGTTGCTGTAAGCAAGCACATTCTCATTCAAAGTTGCAAGTTACTATGTAGGAACAAGTTTGTATAGGTATTTCAAAGATGCCCAGAACTGAGCTAAACTTGGTATGTGTCCAACTCCTAGAAATAACTTCATGCCCCATCTCCCTTACTTCCAGCTAGTAAGGATCACATAATTCCTAACAAAGTTTTGACACAGATTCCCAATTCGGGCATTCAGAACATATAGCACGTTGCTGTAAGCAAGCACATTTTCATTCAAAGTTGCAAGTTACTATGTAGGAACAAGTTTGTATAGGTATTTCAAAGATGCCCAGAACTGAGCTAAACTTGGTATGTGTCCAACTCCTAGAAATAACTTCATGCCCCATCTCCCTTACTTCCAGCTAGTAAGGATCACATGATTCCTAACAAAGTTTTGACACAGATTCCCAATTCGGGCATTCAGAACCTATAGCACGTTGCTGTAAGAAAGCACATTTTCATTCAAAGTTGCAAGTTACTATGTAGGAACAAGTTTGTATAGGTATTTCAAAGATGCCCAGAACTGAGCTAAACTTGGTATGTGTCCAACTCCTAGAAATAACTTCATGCCCCATCTCCCTTACTTCCAGCTAGTAAGGATCACATAATTCCTAACAAAGTTTTGACACAGATTCCCAATTCGGGCATTCAGAACATATAGCACGTTGCTGTAAGCAAGCACATTTTCATTCAAAGTTGCAAGTTACTATGTAGGAACAAGTTTGTATAGGTATTTCAAAGATGCCCAGAACTGAGCTAAATTTGGTTTGTGTCCAACTCGTAGAAATAACTTCATGCCCCATCTCCCTTACTTCCAGCTAGTAAGGATCACATGATTCCTAACAAAGTTTTGACACAGATTCCCAATTCGGGCATTCAGAACATATAGCACGTTGCTGTAAGCAAGCAGATTCTCATTCAAAGTTGCAAGTTACTATGTAGGAACAAGTTTGTATAGGTATTTCAAAGATGCCCAGAACTGAGCTAAACTTGGTATGTGTCCAACTCCTAGAAATAACTTAATGCCCCATCTCCCTTACTTTCAGCTAGTAAGGATCACATAATTCCTAACAAAGTTTTGACACTGATTCCCAATTCGGGCATTCAGAACATATAGCACGTTGCTGTAAGCAAGCAGATTCTCATTCAAAGATGCAAGTTACTATGTAGGAACAAGTTTGTATAGGTATTTCAAAGATACCCAGAACTGAGCTAAACTTGGTATGTGTCCAACTCCTAGAAATAACTTCATGCCCCATCTCCCTTACTTCCAGCTAGTAAGGATCACATGATTCCTAACAAAGTTTTGACACAGATTGCCAATTCGGGCATTCAGAACATATAGCACGTTCTTGTAAGCAAGCACATTCTCATTCAAAGTTGCAAGTTACTATGTAGGAACAAGTTTGTATAGGTATTTCAAAGATGCCCAGAACTGAGCTAAACTTGGTATGTGTCCAACTCCTAGAAATAACTTCATGCCCCATCTCCCTTACTTCCAGCTAGTAAGGATCACATAATTCCTAACAAAGTTTTGACACAGATTGCCAATTCGGGCATTCAGAACATATAGCACGTTGCTGTAAGCAAGCAGATTCTCATTCAAAGATGCAAGTTACTATGTAGGAACAAGTTTGTATAGGTATTTCAAAGATGCCCAGAACTGAGCTAAACTTGGTATGTGTCCAACTCCTAGAAATAACTTCATGCCCCATCTCCCTTACTTCCAGCTAGTAAGGATCACATAATTCCTAACAAAGTTTTGACACAGATTCCCAATTCGGGCATTCAGAACATATAGCACGTTGCTGTAAGCAAGCACATTTTCATTCAAAGTTGCAAGTTAATATGTAGGAACAAGTTTGTATAGGTATTTCAAAGATGCCCAGAACTGAGCTAAACTTGGTATGTGTCCAACTCCTAGAAATATCTTGATGCCCCATCTCCCTTACTTCCAGCTAGTAAGGATCACATAATTCCTAACAAAGTTTTGACACAGATTCCCAATTCGGGCATTCAGAACATATAGCACGTTGCTGTAAGCAAGCACATTCTCATTCAAAGTTGCAAGTTACTATGTAGGAACAAGTTTGTATAGGTATTTCAAACATGCCCAGAACTGAGCTAAACTTGGTATGTGTCCAACTCCTAGAAATAACTTCATGCCCCATCTCCCTTACTTCCAGCTAGTAAGGATCACATAATTCCTAACAAAGTTTTGACACAGATTCCCAATTCGGGCATTCAGAACATATAGCACGTTGCTGTAAGCAAGCACATTCTCATTCAAAGTTGCAAGTTACTATGTAGGAACAAGTTTGTATAGGTATTTCAAAGATGCCCAGAACTGAGCTAAACTTGGTATGTGTCCAACTCCTAGAAATAACTTCATGCCCCATCTCCCTTACTTCCAGCTAGTAAGGATCACATAATTCCTAACAAAGTTTTGACACAGATTCCCAATTCGGGCATTCAGAACACATAGCACGTTGCTGTAAGCAAGCACATTTTCATTCAAAGTTGCAAGTTACTATGTAGGAACAAGTTTGTATAGGTATTTCAAAGATGCCCAGAACTGAGCTAAACTTGGTATGTGTCCAACTCCTAGAAATAACTTCATGCCCCATCTCCCTTACTTCCAGCTAGTAAGGATCACATGATTCCTAACAAAGTTTTGACACAGATTCCCAATTCGGGCGTTCAGAACATATAGCACGTTGCTGTAAGAAAGCACATTTTCATTCAAAGTTGCAAGTTACTATGTAGGAACAAGTTTGTATAGGTATTTCAAAGATGCCCAGAACTGAGCTAAACTTGGTATGTGTCCAACTCCTAGAAATAACTTCATGCCCCATCTCCCTTACTTCCAGCTAGTAAGGATCACATGATTCCTAACAAAGTTTGGACACAGATTCCGAATTCGGGCATTCAGAACATATAGCACGTTGCTGTAAGCAAGCACATTTTCATTCAAAGTTGCAAGTTACTATGTAGGAACAAGTTTGTATAGGTATTTCAAAGATGCCCAGAACTGAGCTAAACTTGGTTTGTGTCCAACTCCTAGAAATAACTTCATGCCCCAACTCCCTTACTTCCAGCTAGTAAGGATCACATGATTCCTAACAAAGTTTTGACACAGATTCCCAATTCGGGCATTCAGAACATATAGCACGTTGCTGTAAGCAAGCAGATTCTCATTCAAAGTTGCAAGTTACTATGTATGAACAAGTTTGTATAGGTATTTCAAAGATGCCCAGAACTGTGCTAAACTTGGTATGTGTCCAACTCCTAGAAATAACTTCATGCCCCATCTCCCTTACTTCCAGCTAGTAAGGATCACATAATTCCTAACAAAGTTTTGACACTGATTGCCAATTCGGGCATTCAGAACATATAGCACGTTGCTGTAAGCAAGCACATTCTCATTCAAAGATGCAAGTTACTATGTAGGAACAAGTTTGTATAGGTATTTCAAAGATGCCCAGAACTGAGCTAAACTTGGTATGTGTCCAACTCCTAGAAATAACTTCATGCTCCATCTCCCTTACTTCCAGCTAGTAAGGATCACATAATTCCTAACAAAGTTTTGACACAGATTCCCAATTCGGGCATTCAGAACATATAGCACGTTGCTGTAAGCAAGCACATTTTCATTCAAAGTTGCAAGTTACTATGTAGGAACAAGTTTGTATAGGTATTTCAAAGATGCCCAGAACTGAGCTAAACTTGGTATGTGTCCAACTCCTAGAAATAACTTCATGCCCCATCTCCCTTACTTCCAGCTAGTAAGGATCACATAAATCCTAACAAAGTTTTGACTCAGATTGCCAATTCGGGCATTCAGAACATATAGCACGTTGCTGTAAGCAAGCACATTCTCATTCAAAGTTGCAAGTTACTATGTAGGAACAAGTTTGTATAGGTATTTCAAAGATGCCCAGAACTGAGCTAAACTTGGTATGTGTCCAACTCCTAGAAATAACTTCATGCCCCATCTCCCTTACTTCCAGCTAGTAAGGATCACATAATTCCTAACAAAGTTTTGACACAGATTCCCAATTCGGGCATTCAGAAGATATAGCACGTTGCTGTAAGCAAGCACATTCTCATTCAAAGTTGCAAGTTACTATGTAGGAACAAGTTTGTATAGGTATTTCAAAGATGCCCAGAACTGAGCTAAACTTGGTATGTGTCCAACTCCTAGAAATAACTTCATGCCCCATCTCCCTTACTTCCAGCTAGTAAGGATCACATAATTCCTAACAAAGTTTTGACACAGATTCCCAATTCGGGCATTCAGAACATATAGCACGTTGCTGTAAGCAAGCACATTTTCATTCAAAGTTGCAAGTTACTATGTAGGAACAAGTTTGTATAGGTATTTCAAAGATGCCCAGAACTGAGCTAAACTTGGTATGTGTCCAACTCCTAGAAATAACTTCATGCCCCATCTCCCTTACTTCCAGCTAGTAAGGATCACATGATTCCTAACAAAGTTTTGACACAGATTCCCAATTCGGGCATTCAGAACATATAGCACGTTGCTGTAAGAAAGCACATTTTCATTCAAAGTTGCAAGTTACTATGTAGGAACAAGTTTGTATAGGTATTTCAAAGATGCCCAGAACTGAGCTAAACTTGGTATGTGTCCAACTCCTAGAAATAACTTCATGCCCCATCTCCCTTACTTCCAGCTAGTAAGGATCACATAATTCCTAACAAAGTTTTGACACAGATTCCCAATTCGGGCATTCAGAACATATAGCACGTTGCTGTAAGCAAGCACATTTTCATTCAAAGTTGCAAGTTACTATGTAGGAACAAGTTTGTATAGGTATTTCAAAGATGCCCAGAACTGAGCTAAATTTGGTTTGTGTCCAACTCGTAGAAATAACTTCATGCCCCATCTCCCTTACTTCCAGCTAGTAAGGATCACATGATTCCTAACAAAGTTTTGACACAGATTCCCAATTCGGGCATTCAGAACATATAGCACGTTGCTGTAAGCAAGCAGATTCTCATTCAAAGTTGCAAGTTACTATGTAGGAACAAGTTTGTATAGGTATTTCAAAGATGCCCAGAACTGAGCTAAACTTGGTATGTGTCCAACTCCTAGAAATAACTTCATGCCCCATCTCCCTTACTTCCAGCTAGTAAGGATCACATAATTCCTAACAAAGTTTTGACACTGATTCCCAATTCGGGCATTCAGAACATATAGCACGTTGCTGTAAGCAAGCAGATTCTCATTCAAAGATGCAAGTTACTATGTAGGAACAAGTTTGTATAGGTATTTCAAAGATGCCCAGAACTGAGCTAAACTTGGTATGTGTCCAACTCCTAGAAATAACTTCATGCCCCATCTCCCTTACTTCCAGCTAGTAAGGATCACATGATTCCTAACAAAGTTTTGACACAGATTCCCAATTCGGGCATTCAGAACATATCGCACGTTGCTGTAAGCAAGCACATTTTCATTCAAAGTTGCAAGTTACTATGTAGGAACAAGTTTGTATAGGTATTTCAAAGATGCCCAGAACTGAGCTAAACTTGGTATGTGTCCAACTCCTAGAAATAACTTCATGCCCCATCTCCCTTACTTCCAGCTAGTAAGGATCACATGATTCCTAACAAAGTTTTGACACAGATTCCCAATTCGTGCATTCAGAACATACAGCACGTTGCTGTAAGCAAGCACATTTTCATTCAAAGTTTCAAGTTACTATGTAGGAACAAGTTTGTATAGGTATTTCTAAGATGCCCAGAACTGAGCTAAACTTCGTATGTGTCCAACTCCTAGAAATAACTTCATGCCCCATCTCCCTTACTTCCAGCTAGTAAGGATCACATAATTCCTAACAAAGTTTTGACACAGATTCCCAATTCGGGCATTCAGAACATATAGCACGTTGCTGTAAGCAAGCAGATTCTCATTCAAAGATGCAAGTTACTATGTAGGAACAAGTTTGTATAGGTATTTCAAAGATGCCCAGAACTGAACTAAACTTGGTATGTGTCCAACTCCTAGAAATAACTTCATGCCCCATCTCCCTTACTTCCAGCTAGTAAGGATCACATAATTCCTAACAAAGTTTTGACACAGATTCCCAATTCGGGCATTCAGAACATATAGCACGTTGCTGTAAGCAAGCAGATTCTCATTCAAAGTTGCAAGTTACTATGTAGGAACAAGTTTGTATCGGTATTTCAAAGATGCCCAGAACTGAGCTAAACTTGGTATGTGTCCAACTCCTAGAAATAACTTCATGCCCCATCTCCCTTACTTCCAGCTAGTAAGGATCACATGATTCCTAACAAAGTTTTGACACAGATTCCCAATTCGTGCATTCAGAACATACAGCACGTTGCTGTAAGCAAGCACATTTTCATTCAAAGTTGCAAGTTACTATGTAGGAACAAGTTTGTATAGGTATTTCTAAGATGCCCAGAACTGAGCTAAACTTCGTATGTGTCCAACTCCTAGAAATAACTTCATGCCCCATCTCCCTTACTTCCAGCTAGTAAGGATCACATAATTCCTAACAAAGTTTTGACACAGATTCCCAATTCGGGCATTCAGAACATATAGCACGTTGCTGTAAGCAAGCAGATTCTCATTCAAAGATGCAAGTTACTATGTAGGAACAAGTTTGTATAGGTATTTCAAAGATGCCCAGAACTGAGCTAAACTTGGTATGTGTCCAACTCCTAGAAATAACTTCATGCCCCATCTCCCTTACTTCCAGCTAGTAAGGATCACATAATTCCTAACAAAGTTTTGACACAGATTCCCAATTCGGGCATTCAGAACATATAGCACGTTGCTGTAAGCAGGCACATTCTCATTCAATGTTGCAAGTTACTATGTAGGAACAAGTTTGTATAGGTATTTCAAAGATGCCCAGAACTGAGCTAAACTTGGTATGTGTCCAACTCCTAGAAATAACTTCATGCCCCATCTCCCTTACTTCCAGCTAGTAAGGATCACATAATTCCTAACAAAGTTTTGACACAGATTCCCAATTCGGGCATTCAGAACATATAGCACGTTGCTGTAAGCAGGCACATTCTCATTCAAAGATGCAAGTTACTATGTAGGAACAAGTTTGTATAGGTATTTCAAAGATGCCCAGAACTGAGCTAAACTTGGTATGTGTCCAACTCCTAGAAATAACTTCATGCCCCATCTCCCTTACTTCCAGCTAGTAAGGATCACACAATTCCTAACAAAGTTTTGACACAGATTCCCAATTCGGGCATTCAGAACATATAGCACGTTGCTGTAAGCAAGCAGATTCTCATTCAAAGATGCAAGTTACTATGTAGGAACAAGTTTGTATAGGTATTTCAAAGATGCCCAGAACTGAGCTAAACTTGGTATGTGTCCAACTCCTAGAAATATCTTCATGCCCCATCTCCCTTACTTCCAGCTAGTAAGGATCACATAATTCCTAACAAAGTTTTGACACAGATTCCCAATTCGGGCATTCAGAACATATTGCACGTTGCTGTAAGCAAGCACATTCTCATTCAAAGATGCAAGTTACTATGTAGGAACAAGTTTGTATAGGTATTTCAAAGATGCCCAGAACTGAGCTAAACTTGGTATGTTTCCAACTCCTAGAAATAACTTCATGCCCCATCTCCCTTACTTCCAGCTAGTAAGGATCACATAATTCCTAACAAAGTTTTGACACAGATTCCCAATTCGGGCATTCAGAACATATAGCACGTTGCTGTAAGCAAGCAGATTCTCATTCAAAGTTGCAAGTTACTATGTAGGAACAAGTTTCTATAGGTATTTCAAAGATGCCCAGAACTGAGCTAAAGTTGGTATGTGTCCAACTCCTAGAAATAACTTCATGCCCCATCTCCCTTACTTCCAGCTAGTAAGGATCACATAATTCCTAACAAATTTTGACACAGATTTCCAATTCGGGCATTCAGAACATATAGCACGTTGCTGTAAGCAAGCACATTCTCAATCAAAGTTGCAAGTTACTATGTAGGAACAAGTTTGTATAGGTATTTCAAAGATGCCCAGAACTGAGCTAAACTTGGTATGTGTCCAACTCCTAGAAATAATTTCATGCCCCATCTCACTTACTTCCAGGTAGTAAGGATCACATAATTCCTAACAAAGTTTTGAAACAGATTCCCAATTAGGGCATTCAGAACATATAGCACGTTGCTGCAAGCAAGCACATTCTCATTCAAAGTTGCAAGTTACTATGTAGGAACAAGTTTGTATAGGTATTTCAAAGATGCCCAGAAGTGAGCTAAACGTTGTATGTCTCCAACTCCTAGAAATAACTTCATGCCCCATCTCACTTACTTCCAGCTAGTAAGGATCACATAATTCCTAACAAAGTTTTGACACAGATTCCCAAATCGGGCATTCAGAACATATAGCACGTTGCTGTAAGCAAGCACATTCTCATTCAAAGTTGCAAGTTACTATGTAGGAACAAGTTTGTATAGGTATTTCAAAGATGCCCAGAACTATGCTAAACTTGGTATGTGTCCAACTCCTAGAAATACCTTCATGCCCCAACTCCCTTACTTCCATCTAGTAAGGATCACATAATTTCTAACAAAGTTTTGACACAGATTCCCAATTCGGGCATTCAGAACATATAGCACGTTGCTGTAAGCAAGCACATTCTCATTCAAAGTTGCAAGTTACTATGTAGGAACAAGTTTGTATAGGTATTTCAAAGATGCCCAGAAATGAGCTAAACGTTGTATGTCTCCAACTCCTAGAAATAACTTCATGCCCCATCTCACTTACTTCCATCTAGTAAGGATCACATAATTCCTAACAAAGTTTTGACACAGATTCCCAATTCGGGCATTCAGAACATATAGCACGTTGCTGTAAGCAAGCACATTCTCATTCAAAGTTGCAAGTTACTATGTAGGAACAAGTTTGTATAGGTATTTCAAAGATGCCCAGAACTGAGCTAAACTTGGTATGTGTCCAACTCCTAGAAATAACTTCATGCCCCATCTCCCTTACTTCCAGCTAGTAAGGATCACATAATTCCTAACAAAGTTTTGACACAGATTCCCAATTCGGGCATTCAGAACATATAGCACGTTGCTGTAAGCAGGCACATTCTCATTCAATGTTGCAAGTTACTATGTAGGAACAAGTTTGTATAGGTATTTCAAAGATGCCCAGAACTGAGCTAAACTTGGTATGTGTCCAACTCCTAGAAATAACTTCATGCCCCATCTCCCTTACTTCCAGCTAGTAAGGATCACATAATTCCTAACAAAGTTTTGACACAGATTCCCAATTCGGGCATTCAGAACATATAGCACGTTGCTGTAAGCAGGCACATTCTCATTCAAAGATGCAAGTTACTATGTAGGAACAAGTTTGTATAGGTATTTCAAAGATGCCCAGAACTGAGCTAAACTTGGTATGTGTCCAACTCCTAGAAATAACTTCATGCCCCATCTCCCTTACTTCCAGCTAGTAAGGATCACACAATTCCTAACAAAGTTTTGACACAGATTCCCAATTCGGGCATTCAGAACATATAGCACGTTGCTGTAAGCAAGCAGATTCTCATTCAAAGATGCAAGTTACTATGTAGGAACAAGTTTGTATAGGTATTTCAAAGATGCCCAGAACTGAGCTAAACTTGGTATGTGTCCAACTCCTAGAAATATCTTCATGCCCCATCTCCCTTACTTCCAGCTAGTAAGGATCACATAATTCCTAACAAAGTTTTGACACAGATTCCCAATTCGGGCATTCAGAACATATTGCACGTTGCTGTAAGCAAGCAGATTCTCATTCAAAGATGCAAGTTACTATGTAGGAACAAGTTTGTATAGGTATTTCAAAGATGCCCAGAACTGAGCTAAACTTGGTATGTTTCCAACTCCTAGAAATAACTTCATGCCCCATCTCCCTTACTTCCAGCTAGTAAGGATCACATAATTCCTAACAAAGTTTTGACACAGATTCCCAATTCGGGCATTCAGAACATATAGCACGTTGCTGTAAGCAAGCAGATTCTCATTCAAAGTTGCAAGTTACTATGTAGGAACAAGTTTCTATAGGTATTTCAAAGATGCCCAGAACTGAGCTAAAGTTGGTATGTGTCCAACTCCTAGAAATAACTTCATGCCCCATCTCCCTTACTTCCAGCTAGTAAGGATCACATAATTCCTAACAAATTTTGACACAGATTTCCAATTCGGGCATTCAGAACATATAGCACGTTGCTGTAAGCAAGCACATTCTCAATCAAAGTTGCAAGTTACTATGTAGGAACAAGTTTGTATAGGTATTTCAAAGATGCCCAGAACTGAGCTAAACTTGGTATGTGTCCAACTCCTAGAAATAATTTCATGCCCCATCTCACTTACTTCCAGGTAGTAAGGATCACATAATTCCTAACAAAGTTTTGAAACAGATTCCCAATTAGGGCATTCAGAACATATAGCACGTTGCTGCAAGCAAGCACATTCTCATTCAAAGTTGCAAGTTACTATGTAGGAACAAGTTTGTATAGGTATTTCAAAGATGCCCAGAACTGAGCTAAAAGTTGTATGTCTCCAACTCCTAGAAATAACTTCATGCCCCATCTCACTTACTTCCAGCTAGTAAGGATCACATAATTCCTAACAAAGTTTTGACACAGATTCCCAAATCGGGCATTCAGAACATATAGCACGTTGCTGTAAGCAAGCACATTCTCATTCAAAGTTGCAAGTTACTATGTAGGAACAAGTTTGTATAGGTATTTCAAAGATGCCCAGAACTGTGCTAAACTTGGTATGTGTCCAACTCCTAGAAATACCTTCATGCCCCAACTCCCTTACTTCCATCTAGTAAGGATCACATAATTTCTAACAAAGTTTTGACACAGATTCCCAATTCGGGCATTCAGAACATATAGCACGTTGCTGTAAGCAAGCACATTCTCATTCAAAGTTGCAAGTTACTATGTAGGAACAAGTTTGTATAGGTATTTCAAAGATGCCCAGAAATGAGCTAAACGTTGTATGTCTCCAACTCCTAGAAATAACTTCATGCCCCATCTCACTTACTTCCATCTAGTAAGGATCACATAATTCCTAACAAAGTTTTGACACAGATTCCCAATTCGGGCATTCAGAACATATAGCACGTTGCTGTAAGCAAGCACATTCTCATTCAAAGTTGCAAGTTACTATGTAGGAACAAGTTTGTATAGGTATTTCAAAGATGCCCAGAACTGAGCTAAACGTTGTATGTCTCCAACTCCTAGAAATAACTTCATGCCCCATCTCACTTACTTCCAGCTACTAAGGATCACATAATTCCTAACAAAATTTTGACACAGATTCCCTTTTCGGGCATTCAGAGCATACAGCACGTTGCTGTAAGCAAGCACATTCTCATTCAAAGTTGCAAGTTACTATGTAAGAACAAGTTTGTATAGGTATTTCAAAGATGCCCAGAACTGAGCTAAACTGGGTATGTGTCCAACTCCTAGAAATAACTTCATGCCCCATCTCCCTTACTTCCAGCTAGTAAGGATCACATAATTCCTAACAAATTTTGACACAGATTCCCAATTCGGGCATTCAGAACATATAGCACGTTGCTGTAAGCAAGCACATTCTCATTCAAAGATGCAAGTTACTATGTAGGAACAAGTTTGTATAGGTATTTCAAAGATGCCCAGAACTGAGCTAAACTTGGTATGTGTCCAACTCCTAGAAATAACTTCATGCCCCATCTCCCTTACTTCCAGCTAGTAAGGATCACATAATTCCTAACAAAGTTTTGACACAGATTCCCTATTCGGGCATTCAGAACATATCGCACGTTGCTGTAAGCAAGCACATTCTCATTCAAAGTTGCAAGTTACTATGTAGGAACAAGTTGTATAGGTATTTCAAAGATGCCCAGAACTGTGCTAAACTTGGTATGTGTCGAACTCCTAGAAATAACTTCATGCCCCATCTCCCTTACTTCCACCTGGTAATGATCACATAATTCCTAACAAAGTTTTGACACAGATTCCCAATTCGGGCATTCAGAACATACAGCACGTTGCTGTAAGCAAGCACATTGTCATTCAAAGTTGCAAGTTACTATGTAGGAACAAGTTTGTATAGGTATTTCAAAGATGCCCAGAACTGAGCTAAACTTGGTATGTGTCCAACTCCTAGAAATAACTTCATGCCCCATCTCCCTTACTTCCAGCTAGTAAGGATCACATAATTCCTAACAAAGTTTTGACACAGATTCCCAATTCGGGCATTCAGAACATATCGCACGTTGCTGTAAGCAAGCACATTTTCATTCAAAGTTGCAAGTTACTATGTAGGAACAAGTTTGTATAGGTATTTCAAAGATGCCCAGAACTGAGCTAAACTTGGTATGTGTCGAACTCCTAGAAATAACTTCATGCCCCATCTCCCTTACTTCCAGCTAGTAAGGATCACATAATTCCTAACAAAGTTTTGACACAGATTCCCAATTCGGGCATTCAGAATATATAGCACGTTGCTGTAAGCAAGCAGATTCTCATTCAAAGATGCAAGTTACTATGTAGGAACAAGTTTGTATAGGTATTTCAAAGATGCCCAGAACTGAGCTAAACTTGGTATGTGTCCAACTCCTAGAAATAACTTCATGCCCCATCTCCCTTACTTCCAGCTAGTAAGGATCACATAATTCCTAACAAAGTTTTGACACAGATTCCCAATTCGGGCGTTCAGAACATATAGCACGTTGCTGTAAGCAAGCACATTTTCATTCAAAGTTGCAAGTTACTATGTAGGAACAAGTTTGTAGAGGTATTTCAAAGATGCCCAGAACTGAGCTAAACTTGGTATGTGTCCAACTCCTAGAAATAACTTCATGCCCCATCTCCCTTACTTCCAGCTAGTAAGGATCACATGATTCCTAACAAAGTTTTGACACAGATTCCCAATTCGGGCATTCAGAACATATAGCACGTTGCTGTAAGCAAGCACATTTTCATTCAAAGTTGCAAGTTACTATGTAGGAACAAGTTTGTATAGGTATTTCAAAGATGCCCAGAACTGAGCTAAACTTGGTATTTGTCCAACTCCTAGAAATAACTTCATGCCCCATCTCCCTTACTTCCAGCTAGTAAGGATCACATGATTCCTAACAAAGTTTTGACACAGATTCCCAATTCGTGCATTCAGAACATACAGCACGTTGCTGTAAGCAAGCACATTTTCATTCAAAGTTGCAAGTTACTATGTAGGAACAAGTTTGTATAGGTATTTCAAAGATGCCCAGAACTGAGCTAAAGTTGGTATGTGTCCAACTCCTAGAAATAACTTCATGCCCCATCTCCCTTACTTCCAGCTAGTAAGGATCACATAATTCCTAACAAATTTTGACACAGATTCCCAATTCGGGCATTCAGAACATATAGCACGTTGCTGTAAGCAAGCACATTCTCAATCAAAGTTTCAAGTTACTATGTAGGAACAAGTTTGTATAGGTATTTCAAAGATGCCCAGAACTGAGCTAAACTTGGTATGTGTCCAACTCCTAGAAATAATTTCATGCCCCATCTCACTTACTTCCAGCTAGTAAGGATCACATAATTCCTAACAAAGTTTTGAAACAGATTCCCAATTAGGGCATTCAGAACATATAGCACGTTGCTGCAAGCAAGCACATTCTCATTCAAAGTTGCAAGTTACTATGTAGGAACAAGTTTGTATAGGTATTTCAAAGATGCCCAGAACTGAGCTAAACGTTGTATGTCTCCAACTCCTAGAAATAACTTCATGCCCCATCTCACTTACTTCCAGCTAGTAAGGATCACATAATTCCTAACAAAGATTTGACACAGATTCCCAATTCGGGCATTCAGAACATATAGCACGTTGCTGTAAGCAAGCACATTCTCATTCAAAGTTGCAAGTTACTATGTAGGAACAAGTTTGTATAGGTATTTCAAAGATGCCCAGAACTGTGCTAAACTTGGTATGTGTCCAACTCCTAGAAATACCTTCATGCCCCAACTCCCTTACTTCCATCTAGTAAGGATCACATAATTTCTAACAAAGTTTTGACACAGATTCCCAATTCGGGCATTCAGAACATATAGCACGTTGCTGTAAGCAAGCACATTCTCATTCAAAGTTGCAAGTTACTATGTAGGAACAAGTTTGTATAGGTATTTCAAAGATGCCCAGAACTGAGCTAAACGTTGTATGTCTCCAACTCCTAGAAATAACTTCATGCCCCATCTCACTTACTTCCATCTAGTAAGGATCACATAATTCCTAACAAAGTTTTGACACAGATTCCCAATTCGGGCATTCAGAACATATAGCACGTTGCTGTAAGCAAGCACATTCTCATTCAAAGTTGCAAGTTACTATGTAGGAACAAGTTTGTATAGGTATTTCAAAGATGCCCAGAACTGAGCTAAACGTTGTATGTCTCCAACTCCTAGAAATAACTTCATGCCCCATCTCACTTACTTCCAGCTACTAAGGATCACATAATTCCTAACAAAATTTTGACACAGATTCCCTTTTCGGGCATTCAGAGCATATAGCACGTTGCTGTAAGCAAGCACATTCTCATTCAAAGTTGCAAGTTACTATGTAAGAACAAGTTTGTATAGGTATTTCAAAGATGCCCAGAACTGAGCTAAACTTGGTATGTGTCCAACTCCTAGAAATAACTTCATGCCCCATCTCCCTTACTTCCAGCTAGTAAGGATCACATAATTCCTAACAAATTTTGACACAGATTCCCAATTCGGGCATTCAGAACATATAGCACGTTGCTGTAAGCAAGCACATTCTCATTCAAAGATGCAAGTTACTATGTAGGAACAAGTTTGTATAGGTATTTCAAAGATGCCCAGAACTGAGCTAAACTTGGTATGTCTCCAACTCCTAGAAATAACTTCATGCCCCATCTCCCTTACTTCCAGCTAGTAAGGATCACATAATTCCTAACAAAGTTTTGACACAGATTCCCTATTCGGGCATTCAGAACATATCGCACGTTGCTGTAAGCAAGCACATTCTCATTCAAAGTTGCAAGTTACTATGTAGGAACAAGTTGTATAGGTATTTCAAAGATGCCCAGAACTGTGCTAAACTTGGTATGTGTCGAACTCCTAGAAATAACTTCATGCCCCATCTCCCTTACTTCCACCTGGTAATGATCACATAATTCCTAACAAAGTTTTGACACAGATTCCCAATTCGGGCATTCAGAACATACAGCACGTTGCTGTAAGCAAGCACATTTTCATTCAAAGTTGCAAGTTACTATGTAGGAACAAGTTTGTATAGGTATTTCAAAGATGCCCAGAACTGAGCTAAACTTGGTATGTGTCCAACTCCTAGAAATAACTTCATGCCCCATCTCCCTTACTTCCAGCTAGTAAGGATCACATAATTCCTAACAAAGTTTTGACACAGATTCCCAATTCGGGCATTCAGAACATATAGCACGTTGCTGTAAGCAACCACATTTTCATTCAAAGTTGCAAGTTACTATGTAGGAACAAGTTTGTATAGGTATTTCAAAGATGCCCAGAACTGAGCTAAACTTGGTATGTGTCGAACTCCTAGAAATAACTTCATGCCCCATCTCCCTTACTTCCAGCTAGTAAGGATCACATAATTCCTAACAAAGTTTTGACACAGATTGCCAATTCGGGCATTCAGAATATATAGCACGTTGCTGTAAGCAAGCAGATTCTCTTTCAAAGATGCAAGTTACTATGTAGGAACAAGTTTGTATAGGTATTTCAAAGATGCCCAGACCTGAGCTAAACTTGGTATGTGTCCAACTCCTAGAAATAACTTCATGCCCCATCTCCCTTACTTCCAGCTAGTAAGGATCACATAATTCCTAACAAAGTTTTGACACAGATTCCCAATTCGGGCATTCAGAACATATAGCACGTTGCTGTAAGCAAGCACATTTTCATTCAAAGTTCCAATTACTATGTAGGAACAAGTTTGTATAGGTATTTCAAAGATGCCCAGAACTGAGCTAAACTTGGTATGTGTAAAACTCCTAGAAATAACTTCATGCCCCATCTCCCTTACTTCAAGCTAGTAAGGATCACATAATTCCTAACAAAGTTTTGACACAGATTCCCAATTCGGGCATTCAGAACATATAGCACGTTGCTGTAAGCAAGCACATTTTCATTCAAAGTTGCAAGTTACTATGTAGGAACATGTTTGTATAGGTATTTCAAAGATGCCCAGAACTGAGCTAAACTTGGTATGTGTCGAACTCCTAGAAATAACTTCATGCCCCATCTCCCTTACTTCCAGCTAGTAAGGATCACATAATTCCTAACAAAGTTTTGACACAGATTGCCAATTCGGGCATTCAGAATATATAGCACGTTGCTGTAAGCAAGCAGATTCTCATTCAAAGATGCAAGTTACTATGTAGGAACAAGTTTGTATAGGTATTTCAAAGATGCCCAGAACTGAGCTAAACTTGGTATGTGTCCAACTCCTAGAAATAACTTCATGCCCCATCTCCCTTACTTCCAGCTAGTAAGGATCACATAATTCCTAACAAAATTTTGACACAGATTCCCAATTCGGGCATTCAGAACATATAGCACGTTGCTGTAAGCAAGCACATTTTCATTCAAAGATGCAAGTTACTATGTAGGAACAAGTTTGTATAGGTATTTCAAAGATGCCCAGAACTGAGCTAAACTTGGTATGTGTCCAACTCCTAGAAATAACTTCATGCCCCATCTCCCTTACTTCCAGCTAGTAAGGATCACATTATTCCTAACAAAGTTTTGACACAGATTCCCAATTCGGGCATTCAGAACATATAGCACGTTGCTGTAAGCAAGCACATTCTCATTCAAAGATGCAAGTTACTATGTAGGAACAAGTTTGTATAGGTATTTCAAAGATGCCCAGAACTGAGCTAAACTTGGTATGTCTCCAACTTCAAGAAATAACTTCATGCCCCATCTCCCTTACTTCCAGCTAGTAAGGATGACATAATTCCTAACAAAGTTTTGACACAGATTGCCAATTCGGGCATTCAGAACATATAGCACGTTGCTGTAAGCAAGCACATTCTCATTCAAAGTTGCAAGTTACTATGTAGGAACAAGTTTGTATAGGTATTTCAAAGATGCCCAGAACTGAGCTAAACTTGGTATGTGTCCAACTCCTAGAAATAACTTCATGCCCCATCTCCCTTACTTCCAGCTAGTAAGGATCACATAATTCCTAACAAAGTTTTGACACAGATTCCCAATTCGGGCATTCAGAACATATAGCACGTTGCTGTAAGCAAGCACATTTTCATTCAAAGTTGCCAGTTACTATGTAGGAACAAGTTTGTATAGGTATTTCAAAGATGCCCAGAACTGAGCTAAACTTGGTATGTGTCCAACTCCAAGAAATAACTTCATGCCCCATCTCCCTTGCTTCCAGCTAGTAAGGATCACATGATTCCTAACAAAGTTTTGACACAGATTCCCAATTCGGGCATTCAGAACATATAGCACGTTGCTGTAAGCAAGCACATTTTCATTCAAAGTTGCAAGTTACTATGTAGGAACAAGTTTGTATAGGTATTTCAAAGATGCCCAGAACTGAGCTAAACTTGGTATTTGTCCAACTCCTAGAAATAACTTCATGCCCCATCTCCCTTACTTAAAGCTAGTAAGGATCACATGATTCCTAACAAAGTTTTGACACAGATTCCCAATTCGTGCATTCAGAACATACAGCACGTTGCTGTAAGCAAGCACATTTTCATTCAAAGTTGCAAGTTACTATGTAGGAACAAGTTTGTATAGGTATTTCAAAGATGCCCAGAACTGAGCTAAACTTGGTATGTCTCCAACTCCTAGAAACAACTTCATGCCCCATCTCCCTTACTTCCAGCTAGTAAGGATCTCACAATTCCTAACAAAGTTTTGACACAGATTCCCAATTCGGGCATTCAGAACATATAGCACGTTGCTGTAAGCAAGCAGATTCTCATTCAAAGATGCAAGTTACTATGTAGGAACAAGTTTGTATAGGTATTTCAAAGATGCCCAGAACTGAGCTAAACTTGGTATGTGTCCAACTCCTAGAAATAACTTCATGCCCCATCTCCCTTACTTCCAGCTAGTAAGGATCACATAATTCCTAACAAAGATTTGACACAGATTCCCAATTCGGGCATTCAGAACATATAGCACGTTGCTGTAAGCAAGCACATTCTCATTCAAAGTTGCAAGTTACTATGTAGGAACAAGTTTGTATAGGTATTTCAAAGATGCCCAGAACTGAGCTAAACTTGGTATGTGTCCAACTCCTAGAAATAACTTCATGCCCCATCTCCCTTACATCCAGCTAGTAAGGATCACATAATTCCTAACAAATTTTGACACAGATTCCCAATTCGGCATTCAGAACTTATAGCATGTTGCTGTAAGCAAGCACATTCTCAATCAAAGTTGCAAGGAACTATGTAGGAACAAGTTTGTATAGGTATTTCAAAGATGCCCAGAACTGAGCTAAACTTGGTATGTGTCCAACTCCTAGAAATAATTTCATGCCCCATCTCACTTACTTCCAGCTAGTAAGGATCACATAATTCCTAACAAAGTTTTGAAACAGATTCCCAATTAGGGCATTCAGAACATATAGCACGTTGCTGCAAGCAAGCACATTCTCATTCAAAGTTGCAAGTTACTATGTAGGAACAAGTTTGTATAGGTATTTCAAAGATGCCCAGAACTGAGCTAAACGTTGTATGTCTCCAACTCCTAGAAATAACTTCATGCCCCATCTCACTTACTTCCAGCTAGTAAGGATCACATAATTCCCAACAAAGTTTTGACACAGATTCCCAAATCGGGCGTTCAGAACATATAGCACGTTGCTGTAAGCAAGCACATTCTCATTCAAAGTTGCAAGTTACTATGTAGGAACAAGTTTGTATAGGTATTTCAAAGATGCCCAGAACTGTGCTAAACTTGGTATGTGTCCAACTCCTAGAAATACCTTCATGCCCCAACTCCCTTACTTCCATCTAGTAAGAATCACATAATTTCTAACAAAGTTTTGACACAGATTCCCAATTCGGGCATTCAGAACATATAGCACGTTGCTGTAAGCAAGCACATTCTCATTCAAAGTTGCAAGTTACTATGTAGGAACAAGTTTGTATAGGTATTTCAAAGATGCCCAGAACTGAGCTAAACGTTGTATGTCTCCAACTCCTAGAAACAACTTCATGCCCCATCTCCCTTACTTCCAGCTAGTAAGGATCACATAATTCCTAACAAAGTTTTGACACAGATTCCCAATTCGGGCATTCAGAACATATAGCACGTTGCTGTAAGCAAGCACATTTTCATTCAAAGTTGCAAGTTACTATGTAGGAACAAGTTTGTATAGGTATTTCAAAGATGCCCAGAACTGAGCTAAACTTGGTATGTGTCCAACTCCTAGAAATAACTTCATGCTCCATCTCCCTGACTTCCAGCTAGTAAGGATCACATAATTCCTAACAAAGTTTTGACACAGATTCCCTATTCGGGCATTCAGAACATATAGCACGTTGCTGCAAGCAAGCAGATTCTCATTCAAAGATGCAAGTTACTATGTAGGAACAAGTTTGTATAGGTATTTCAAAGATGCCCAGAACTGAGCTAAACTTGGTATGTGTCCAACTCCTAGAAATAACTTCATGCCCCATCTCCCTTACTTCCAGCTAGTAAGGATCACATAATTCCTAACAAAGTTTTGACACAGATTCCCAATTCGGGCATTCAGAACATATAGCACGTTGCTGTAAGCAAGCACATTCTCATTCAAAGATGCAAGTTACTAGGTAGGAACAAGTTTGTATAGGTATTTCAAAGATGCCCAGAACTGAGCTAAACTTGGTATGTGTCCAACTCCTAGAAATAACTTCATGCCCCATCTCCCTTACTTCCAGCTAGTAAGGATCACATAATTCCTAACAAAGTTTTGACACAGATTCCCAATTCGGGCATTCAGAACATATAGCACGTTGCTGTAAACAAGCACATTCTCATTCAAAGTTGCAAGTTACTATGTAGGAACAAGTTTGTATAGGTATTTCAAAGATGCCCAGAACTGAGCTAAACGTTGTATGTCTCCAACTCCTAGAAATAACTTCATGCCCCATCTCACTTACTTCCAGCTAGTAAGGATCACATAATTCCCAGCAAAGTTTTGACACAGATTCCCAAATCGGGCATTCAGAACATATAGCACGTTGCTGTAAGCAAGCACATTCTCATTCAAAGTTGCAAGTTACTATGTAGGAACAAGTTTGTATAGGTATTTCAAAGATGCCCAGAACTGTGCTAAACTTGGTATGTGTCCAACTCCTAGAAATACCTTCATGCCCCAACTCCCTTACTTCCATCTAGTAAGGATCACATAATTTCTAACAAAGTTTTGACACAGATTCCCAATTCGGGCATTCAGAACATATAGCACGTTGCTGTAAGCAAGCACATTCTCATTCAAAGTTACAAGTTACTATGTAGGAACAAGTTTGTATAGGTATTTCAAAGATGCCCAGAACTGAGCTAAACGTTGTATGTCTCGAACTCCTAGAAATAACTTCATGCCCCATCTCACTTACTTCCATCTAGTAAGGATCACATAATTCCTAACAAAGTTTTGACACAGATTCCCAATTCGGGCATTCAGAACATATAGCACGTTACTGTAAGCAAGCACATTCTCATTCAAAGTTGCAAGTTACTATGTAGGAACAAGTTTGTATAGGTATTTCAAAGATGCCCAGAACTGAGCTAAACGTTGTATGTCTCCAACTCCTAGAAATAACTTCATGCCCCATCTCACTTACTTCCAGCTAGTAAGTATCACATAATTCCTAACAAAATTTTGACACAGATTCCCTTTTCGGGCATTCAGAGCATATAGCACGTTGCTGTAAGCAAGCACATTCTCATTCAAAGTTGCAAGTTACTATGTAAGAACAAGTTTGTATAGGTATTTCAAAGATGCCCAGAACTGAGCTAAACTTGGTATGTGTCCAACTCCTAGAAATAACGTCATGCCCCATCTCCCTTACTTCCAGCTAATAAGGATCACATAATTCCTAACAAATTTTGACACAGATTCCCAATTCGGGCATTCAGAACATATAGCTCGTTGCTGTAAGCAAGCACATTCTCATTCAAAGATGCAAGTTACTATGTAGGAACAAGTTTGTATAGGTATTTCAAAGATGCCCAGAACTGAGCTAAACTTGGTATGTCTTCAACTCCTAGAAATAACTTCATGCCCCATCTCCCTTACTTCCAGCTAGTAAGGATCACATAATTCCTAACAAAGTTTTGACACAGATTCCCTATTCGGGCATTCAGAACATATCGCACGTTGCTGTAAGCAAGCAATTCTCATTCAAAGTTGCAAGTTACTATGTAGGAACAAGTTGTATAGGTATTTCAAAGATGCCCAGAACTGAGCTAAACTTGGTATGTGTCCAACTCCTAGAAATAACTTCATGCCCCATCTCCCTTACTTCCAGCTAGTAAGGATCACATAATTCCTAACAAAGTTTTGACACAGATTCCCAATTCGGGCATTCAGAACATATAGCACGTTGCTGTAAGCAAGCACATTTTCATTCAAAGTTGCAAGTTACTATGTAGGAACAAGTTTGTATAGGTATTTCAAAGATGCCCAGAACTGAGCTAAACTTGGTAGGTGTCCAACTCCTAGAAATAACTTCATGCCCCATCTCCCTTACTTCCAGCTAGTAAGGATCACATAATTCCTAACAAAGTTTTGACACAGATTCCCTATTCGGGCATTCAGAACATATAGCACGTTGCTGCAAGCAAGCAGATTCTCATTCAAAGATGCAAGTTACTATGTAGGAACAAGTTTGTATAGGTATTTCAAAGATGCCCAGAACTGAGCTAAACTTGGTATGTGTCCAACTCCTAGAAATAACTTCATGCCCCATCTCCCTTACTTCCAGCTAGTAAGGATCACATAATTCCTAACAAAGTTTTGACACAGATTCCCAATTCGGGCATTCAGAACATATAGCACGTTGCTGTAAGCAAGCACATTCTCATTTAAAGATGCAAGTTACTAGGTAGGAACAAGTTTGTATAGGTATTTCAAAGATGCCCAGAACTGAGCTAAACTTGGTATGTGTCCAACTCCTAGAAATAACTTCATGCCCCATCTCCCTTACTTCCAGCTAGTAAGGATCACATAATTCCTAACAAAGTTTTGACACAGATTCCCAATTCGGGCATTCAGAACATATAGCACGTTGCTGTAAACAAGCACATTCTCATTCAAAGTTGCAAGTTACTATGTAGGAACAAGTTTGTATAGGTATTTCAAAGATGCCCAGAACTGAGCTAAACGTTGTATGTCTCCAACTCCTAGAAATAACTTCATGCCCCATCTCACTTACTTCCAGCTAGTAAGGATCACATAATTCCCAGCAAAGTTTTGACACAGATTCCCAAATCGGGCATTCAGAACATATAGCACGTTGCTGTAAGCAAGCACATTCTCATTCAAAGTTGCAAGTTACTATGTAGGAACAAGTTTGTATAGGTATTTCAAAGATGCCCAGAACTGTGCTAAACTTGGTATGTGTCCAACTCCTAGAAATACCTTCATGCCCCAACTCCCTTACTTCCATCTAGTAAGGATCACATAATTTCTAACAAAGTTTTGACACAGATTCCCAATTCGGGCATTCAGAACATATAGCACGTTGCTGTAAGCAAGCACATTCTCATTCAAAGTTACAAGTTACTATGTAGGAACAAGTTTGTATAGGTATTTCAAAGATGCCCAGAACTGAGCTAAACGTTGTATGTCTCCAACTCCTAGAAATAACTTCATGCCCCATCTCACTTACTTCCATCTAGTAAGGATCACATAATTCCTAACAAAGTTTTGACACAGATTCCCAATTCGGGCATTCAGAACATATAGCACGTTACTGTAAGCAAGCACATTCTCATTCAAAGTTGCAAGTTACTATGTAGGAACAAGTTTGTATAGGTATTTCAAAGATGCCCAGAACTGAGCTAAACGTTGTATGTCTCCAACTCCTAGAAATAACTTCATGCCCCATCTCACTTACTTCCAGCTAGTAAGTATCACATAATTCCTAACAAAATTTTGACACAGATTCCCTTTTCGGGCATTCAGAGCATATAGCACGTTGCTGTAAGCAAGCACATTCTCATTCAAAGTTGCAAGTTACTATGTAAGAACAAGTTTGTATAGGTATTTCAAAGATGCCCAGAACTGAGCTAAACTTGGTATGTGTCCAACTCCTAGAAATAACGTCATGCCCCATCTCCCTTACTTCCAGCTAATAAGGATCACATAATTCCTAACAAATTTTGACACAGATTCCCAATTCGGGCATTCAGAACATATAGCTCGTTGCTGTAAGCAAGCACATTCTCATTCAAAGATGCAAGTTACTATGTAGGAACAAGTTTGTATAGGTATTTCAAAGATGCCCAGAACTGAGCTAAACTTGGTATGTCTTCAACTCCTAGAAATAACTTCATGCCCCATCTCCCTTACTTCCAGCTAGTAAGGATCACATAATTCCTAACAAAGTTTTGACACAGATTCCCTATTCGGGCATTCAGAACATATCGCACGTTGCTGTAAGCAAGCAATTCTCATTCAAAGTTGCAAGTTACTATGTAGGAACAAGTTGTATAGGTATTTCAAAGATGCCCAGAACTGAGCTAAACTTGGTATGTGTCCAACTCCTAGAAATAACTTCATGCCCCATCTCCCTTACTTCCAGCTAGTAAGGATCACATAATTCCTAACAAAGTTTTGACACAGATTACCAATTCGGGCATTCAGAACATATAGCACGTTGCTGTAAGCAAGCACATTTTCATTCAAAGTTGCAAGTTACTATGTAGGAACAAGTTTGTATAGGTATTTCAAAGATGCCCAGAACTGAGCTAAACTTGGTAGGTGTCCAACTCCTAGAAATAACTTCATGCCCCATCTCCCTTACTTCCAGCTAGTAAGGATCACATAATTCCTAACAAAGTTTTGACACAGATTCCCTATTCGGGCATTCAGAACATATAGCACGTTGCTGCAAGCAAGCAGATTCTCATTCAAAGATGCAAGTTACTATGTAGGAACAAGTTTGTATAGGTATTTCAAAGATGCCCAGAACTGAGCTAAACTTGGTATGTGTCCAACTCCTAGAAATAACTTCATGCCCCATCTCCCTTACTTCCAGCTAGTAAGGATCACATAATTCCTAACAAAGTTTTGACACAGATTCCCAATTCGGGCATTCAGAACATATAGCACGTTGCTGTAAGCAAGCACATTATCATTCAAAGATGCAAGTTACTAGGTAGGAACAAGTTTGTATAGGTATTTCAAAGATGCCCAGAACTGAGCTAAACTTGGTATGTGTCCAACTCCTAGAAATAACTTCATGCCCCATCTCCCTTACTTCCAGCTAGTAAGGATCACATAATTCCTAACAAAGTTTTGACACAGATTCCCAATTCGGGCATTCAGAACATATAGCACGTTGCTGTAAACAAGCACATTCTCATTCAAAGTTGCAAGTTACTATGTAGGAACAAGTTTGTATAGGTATTTCAAAGATGCCCAGAACTGAGCTAAACTTGGTATGTGTCCAACTCCTAGAAATAACTTCATGCCCCATCTCCCTTACTTCCAGCTAGTAAGGATCACATAATTCCTAACAAAGTTTTGACACAGATTCCCAATTCGGGCATTCAGAACATATAGCACGTTGCTGTAAGCAAGCACATTCTCCTTCAAAGTTGCAAGTTACTATGTAGGAACAAGTTTGTATAGGTATTTCAAAGATGCCCAGAACTGAGCTAAACTTGGTATGTGTCCAACTCCTAGAAATAACTTCATGCCCCATCTCCCTTACTTCCAGCCTGTAAGGATCACATGATTCCTAACAAAGTTTTGACACAGATTCCCAATTCGGGCATTCAGAACATATAGCACGTTGCTGTAAGAAAGCACATTTTCATTCAAAGTTGCAAGTTACTATGTAGGAACAAGTTTGTATAGGTATTTCAAAGATGCCCAGAACTGAGCTAATCTTGGTTTGTGTCCAACTCCTAGAAATAACTTCATGCCCCATCTCCCTTACTTCCAGCTAGTAAGGATCACATGATTCCTAACAAAGTTTTGACACAGATTCCCAATTCGGGCATTCAGAACATATAGCACGTTGCTGTAAGCAAGCAGATTCTCATTCAAAGTTGCAAGTTACTATGTAGGAACAAGTTTGTATAGGTATTTCAAAGATGCCCAGAACTGAGCTAAACTTCGTATGTGTCCAACTCCTAGAAATAACTTCATGCCCCATCTCCCTTACTTCCAGCTAGTAAGGATCACATAATTCCTAACAAAGTTTTGACACAGATTCCCAATTCGGGCATTCAGAACATATAGCACGTTGCTGTAAGCAAGCAGATTCTCATTCAAAGATGCAAGTTACTATGTAGGAACAAGTTTGTATAGGTATTTCAAAGATGCCCAGAACTGAGCTAAACTTGGTATGTGTCCAACTCCTAGAAATAACTTCATGCCCCATCTCACTTACTTCCAGCTAGTAAGGATCACATAATTCCTAACAAAGATTTGACACAGATTGCCAATTCGGGCATTCAGAACATATAGCACGTTGCTGTAAGCAAGCAGATTCTCATTCAAAGATGCAAGTTACTATGTAGGAACAAGTTTGTATAGTTATTTCAAAGATGCCCAGAACTGAGCTAAACTTGGTATGTGTCCAACTCCTAGAAATAACTTCATGCTCCATCTCCCTTACTTCCAGCTAGCAAGGATCACATAATTCCTAACAAAGTTTTGACACAGATTCCCAATTCGGGCATTCAGAACATATAGCACGTTGCTGTAATCAAGGACATTTTCATTCAAAGTTGCAAGTTACTATGTAGGAACAAGTTTGTATAGGTATTTCAAAGATGCCCAGAACTGAGCTAAACTTGGTATGTGTCCAACTCCTAGAAATAACTTCATGTCCCATCTCCCTTACTTCCAGCTAGTAAGGATCACATAATTCCTAACAAAGTTTTGACACAGATTGCCAATTCGGGCATTCAGAACATATAGCACGTTGCTGTAAGCAAGCAGATTCTCATTCAAAGATGCAAGTTACTATGTAGGAACAAGTTTGTATAGGTATTTCAAAGATGCCCAGAACTGAGCTAATCTTGGTATGTCTCCAATTCCAAGAAATAACTTCATGCCCCATCTCCCTTACTTCCAGCTAGTAAGGATCACATAATTCCTAACAAAGTTTTGACACAGATTCCCAATTCGGGCATTCAGAACATATAGCACGTTGCTGTAAGCAAGCACATTCTCATTCAAAGTTGCAAGTTACTATGTAGGAACAAGTTTGTATAGGTATTTCAAAGATGCCCAGAACTGAGCTAAACTTGGTATGTGTCAAACTCCTAGAAATAACTTCATGCCCCATCTCCCTTACTTCCAGCTAGTAAGGATCACATAATTCCTAACAAATTTTGACACAGATTCCCAATTCGGGCATTCAGAATATATAGCACGTTGCTGCAATCAAGCACATTCTCATTCAAAGTTGCAAGTTACTATGTAGGAACAAGTTTGTATAGGTATTTCAAAGATGCCCAGAACTGAGCTAAACGTTGTATGTCTCCAACTCCTAGAAATAATTTCATGCCCCATCTCACTTACTTCCAGCTAGTAAGGGTCACATAATTCCTAACAAAGTTTTGAAACAGATTCCCAATTAGGGCATTCAGAACATAAAGCACGTTGCTGCAAGCAAGCACATTCTCATTCAAAGTTGCAAGTTACTATGTAGGAACAAGTTTGTATAGGTATTTCAAAGATGCCCAGGACTGAGCTAAACGTTGTATGTCTCCAACTCCTAGAAGTAACTTCATGCCCCATCTCACTTACTTCCAGCTAGTAAGGATCACATAATTCCTAACAAAGTTTTGACACAGATTCCCAATTCGGGCATTCAGAACATATAGCACGTTGCTGCAAGCAAGCACATTCTCATTCAAAGTTGCAAGTTACTATAGGAACAAGTTTGTATAGGTATTTCAAAGATGCCCAGAACTGAGCTAAACTTGGTATGTCTCCAACTCCAAGAAATAACTTCATGCCCCATCTCCCTTACTTCCAGCTAGTAAGGATCACATAATTCCTAACAAAGTTTTGACACAGATTCCCAATTCGGGCATTCAGAACATATAGCACGTTGCTGTAAGCAAGCAGATTCTCATTCAAAGATGCAAGTTACTATGTAGGAACAAATTTGTATAGGTATTTCAAAGATGCCCAGAACTGAGCTAAACTTGGTATGTGTCCAACTCCTAGAAATAACTTCATGCCCCATCTCCCTTACTTCCAGCTAGTAAGGATCACATAATTCCTAACAAAGTTTTGACACAGATTCCCAATTCGGACATTCAGAACATATAGCACGTTGCTGTAAGCAAGGACATTCTCATTCAAAGTTGCAAGTTACTATGTAGGAACAAGTTTGTATAGGTATTTCAAAGATGCCCAGAACTGAGCTAAACTTGGTATGTGTCCAACTCCTAGAAATAACTTCATGCCCCATCTCCCTTACTTCCAGCTAGTAAGGATCACATAATTCCTAACAAAGTTTTGACACAGAATCCCAATTCGGGCATTCAGAACATATAGCACGTTGCTGTAAGCAGGCACATTCTCATTCAAAGTTGCAAGTTAATATGTAGGAACAAGTTTGTATAGGTATTTCAAAGATGCCCAGAACTGAGCTAAACTTGGT
Source organism: Diceros bicornis minor (assembly GCF_020826845.1). Lineage (NCBI taxonomy): Eukaryota > Metazoa > Chordata > Mammalia > Perissodactyla > Rhinocerotidae > Diceros > Diceros bicornis. The sequence goes on along the minus strand of NW_026690907.1, from coordinate 1,743,604 downwards.
ATGTGTCCAACTCCTAGAAATAACTTCATGCCCCATCTCCCTTACTTCCAGCTAGTAAGGATCACATAATTCCTAACAAAGATTTGACACAGATTCCCAATTCGGGCATTCAGAACATATAGCACGTTGCTGTAAGCAAGCACATTCTCATTCAAAGTTGCAAGTTACTATGTAAGAACAAGTTTGTATAGGTATTTCAAAGATGCCCAGAACTGAGCTAAACTTGGTATGTGTCCAACTCCTAGAAATAACTTCATGCCCCATCTCCCTTACTTCCAGCTAGTAAGGATCACATAATTCCTAACAAAGATTTGACACAGATTCCCAATTCGGGCATTCAGAACATATAGCACGTTGCTGTAAGCAAGCAGATTCTCATTCAAAGATGCAAGGTACTATGTAGGAACAAGTTTGTATAGGTATTTCAAAGATGCCCAGAACTGAGCTAAACTTGGTATGTGTCCAACTCCTAGAAATAACTTCATGCCCCATCTCCCTTACTTCCAGCTAGTAAGGATCACATAATTCCTAACAAAGTTTTGACACAGATTGCCAATTCGGGCATTCAGAACATATAGCACGTTGCTGTAAGCAAGCACATTCTCATTCAAAGATGCAAGTTACTATGTAGGAACAAGTTTGTATAGGTATTTCAAAGATGCCCAGAACTGAGCTAAACTTGCTATGTGTCCAACTCCTAGAAATAACTTCATGCTCCATCTCCCTTACTTCCAGCTAGTAAGGATCTCATAATTCCCAACAAAGTTTTGACACAGATTCCCTATTCGGGTATTCAGAACATATAGCACGTTGCTGCAAGCAAGCACATTCTCATTCAAAGTTGCAAGTTACTATGTAGGAACAAGTTTGTATAGGTATTTCAAAGATGCCCAGAACTGAGCTAAACTTGGTATGTGTCCAACTCCTAGAAATAACTTGATGCCCCATCTCCCTTACTTCCAGCTAGTAAGGATCACATAATTCCTAACAAAGTTTTGACACAGATTCCCAATTCGGGCATTCAGAACATATAGCACGTTGCTGTAAGCAAGCACATTCTCATTCAAAGTTGCAAGTTACTATGTAGGAACAAGTTTGTATAGGTATTTCAAAGATGCCCAGAACTGAGCTAAACTTGGTATGTGTCCAACTCCTAGAAATAACTTCATGCCCCATCTCCCTTACTTCCAGCTAGTAAGGATCACATAATTCCTAACAAAGTTTTGACACAGATTCCCAATTCGGGCATTCAGAACATATAGCACGTTGCTGTAAGCAAGCACATTCTCATTCAAAGTTGCAAGTTACTATGTAGGAACAAGTTTGTATAGGTATTTCAAAGATGCCCAGAACTGAGCTAAACTTGGTATGTGTCCAACTCCTAGAAATAACTTCATGCCCCATCTCCCTTACTTCCAGCTAGTAAGGATCACATAATTCCTAACAAAGTTTTGACACAGATTCCCAATTCGGGCATTCAGAACATATAGCATGTTGCTGTAAGCAAGCACATTTTCATTCAAAGTTGCAAGTTACTATGTAGGAACAAGTTTGTATAGGTATTTCAAAGATGCCCAGAACTGAGCTAAACTTGGTATGTGTCCAACTCCTAGAAATAACTTCATGCCCCATCTCCCTTACTTCCAGCTAGTAAGGATCACATAATTCCTAACAAAGTTTTGACACAGATTCCCAATTCGGGCATTCAGAACATATAGCACGTTGCTGTAAGCAAGCACATTTTCATTGAAAGTTGCAAGTTACTATGTAGGAACAAGTTTGTATAGGTATTTCAAAGATGCCCAGAACTGAGCTAAACTTGGTATCTGTCCAACTCCTAGAAATAACTTCATGCCCCATCTCCCTTACTTCCAGCTAGTAAGGATCACATAATTCCTAACAAAGTTTTGACACAGATTCCCTATTAGGGCATTCAGAACATATAGCACGTTGCTGCAAGCAAGCAGATTCTCATTCAAAGATGCAAGTTACTATGTAGGAACAAGTTTGTATAGGTATTTCAAAGATGCCCAGAACTGAGCTAAACTTGGTATGTGTCCAACTCCTAGAAATAACTTCATGCCCCATCTCCCTTACTTCCAGCTAGTAAGGATCACATAATTCCTAACAAAGTTTTGACACAGATTCCAAATTCGGGCATTCAGAACATATAGCACGTTGCTGTAAGCAAGCACATTCTCATTCAAAGATGCAAGTTACTAGGTAGGAACAAGTTTGTATAGGTATTTCAAAGATGCCCAGAACTGAGCTAAACTTGGTATGTGTCCAACTCCTAGAAATAACTTCATGCCCCATCTCCCTTACTTCCAGCTAGTAAGGATCACATAATTCCTAACAAAGTTTTGACACAGATTCCCCATTCGGGCATTCAGAACATATAGCACGTTGCTGTAAACAAGCACATTCTCATTCAAAGTTGCAAGTTACTATGTAGCAACAAGTTTGTATAGGTATTTCAAAGATGCCCAGAACTGAGCTAAACTTGGTATGTGTCCAACTCCTAGAAATAACTTCATGCCCCATCTCCCTTACTTCCAGCTAGTAAGGATCACATAATTCCTAACAAAGTTTTGACACAGATTCCCAATTCGGGCATTCAGAACATATAGCACGTTGCTGTAAGCAAGCACATTCTCCTTCAAAGTTGCAAGTTACTATGTAGGAACAAGTTTGTATAGGTATTTCAAAGATGCCCAGAACTGAGCTAAACTTGGTATGTGTCCAACTCCTAGAAATAACTTCATGCCCCATCTCCCTTACTTCCAGCCAGTAAGGATCACATGATTCCTAACAAAGTTTTGACACAGATTCCCAATTCGGGCATTCAGAACATACAGCACGTTGCTGTAAGAAAGCACATTTTCATTCAAAGTTGCAAGTTACTATGTAGGAACAAGTTTGTATAGGTATTTCAAAGATGCCCAGAACTGAGCTAAACTTGGTTTGTGTCCAACTCCTGGAAATAACTTCATGCCCCATCTCCCTTACTTCCAGCTAGTAAGGATCACATGATTCCTAACAAAGTTTTGACACAGATTCCCAATTCGGGCATTCAGAACATATAGCACGTTGCAGTAAGCAAGCAGATTCTCATTCAAAGTTTCAAGTTACTATGTAGGAACAAGTTTGTATAGGTATTTCAAAGATGCCCAGAACTGAGCTAAACTTGGTATGTGTCCAACTCCTAGAAATAACTTCATGCCCCATCTCCCTTACTTCCAGCTAGAAAGGATCACATAATTCCTAACAAAGTTTTGACACAGTTTCCCAATTCGGGCATTCAGAACATATAGCACGTTGCTGTAAGCAAGCAGATTCTCATTCAAAGATGCAAGTTACTATGTAGGAACAAGTTTGTATAGGTATTTCAAAGATGCCCAGAACTGAGCTAAACTTGGTATGTGTCCAACTCCTAGAAATAACTTCATGCCCCATCTCACTTACTTCCAGCTAGTAAGGATCACATAATTCCTAACAAAGTTTTGACACAGATTGCCAATTCGGGCATTCAGAACATATAGCACGTTGCTGTAAGCAAGCAGATTCTCATTCAAAGATGCAAGTTACTATGTAGGAACAAGTTTGTATAGGTATTTCAAAGATGCCCAGAACTGAGCAAAACTTGGTATGTGTCCAACTCCTAGAAATAACTTCATGCTCCATCTCACTTACTTCCAGCAAGTAAGGATCACATAATTCCTAACAAAGATTTGACACCTATTCCCAATTCGGGCATTCAGAACATATAGCACGTTGCTGTAAGCAAGCACATTCTCATTCAAAGATGCAAGTTACTATGTAGGAACAAGTTTGTATAGGTATTTCAAAGATGCCCAGACCTGAGCTAAACGTTGTATGTCTCCAACTCCTAGAAATAACTTCATGCCCCATCTCCGTTACTTCCAGCTAGTAAGGATCACATAACTCCTAACAAAGTTTTGACACAGATTCCCTTTTCGGGCATTCAGAACATATAGGACGTTGCTGTAAGCAAGCACATTCTCATTCAAAGTTCCAAGTTACTATGTAGGAACAAGTTTGTATAGGTATTTCAAAGATGCCCAGAACTGAGCTAAACTTGGTATGTGTCCAACTCCTAGAAATAATTCCATGCCCCAACTCCCTTACTTCCAGCTAGTAAGGATCACATAATTCCTAACAAATTTTGACACAGATTCCCAATTCGGGCATTCAGAACATATAGCACGTTGCTGTAAGCAAGCACATTCTCATTCAAAGTTGCAAGTTACTATGAAGGAACAAGTTTGTATAGGTATTTCAAAGATGCCCAGAACTGTGCTAAACTTGGTATGTGTCCAACTCCAAGAAATACCTTCATGCCCCAACTCCCTTACTTCCATTTAGTAAGGATCACATAATTCCTAACAAAGTTTTGACACAGATTCCCAATTCGGGCATTCAGAACATATAGCACGTTGCTGTAAGCAAGCACATTCTCATTCAAAGATGCAAGTTACTATGTAGGAACAAGTTTGTATAGGTATTTCAAAGATGCCCAGAACTGAGCTAAACTTGGTATGTGTCCAACTCCTAGAAATAACTTCATGCCCCATCTCCCTTACTTCCAGCTAGTAAGGATCACATAATTCCTAACAAAGATTTGACACATATTCCCAATTCGGGAATTCAGAACATATAGCACGTTGCTGTAAGCAAGCACATTCTCATTCAAAGATGCAAATTACTATGTAGGAACAAGTTTGTATAGGTATTTCAAAGATGCCCAGAACTGAGCTAAACTTGGTATGTGTCCAACTCCTAGAAATAACTTCATGCCCCATCTCCCTTACTTCCAGCTAGTAAGGATCACATAATTCCTAACAAAGTTTTGACAGAGATTCCCAATTCGGGCATTCAGAACATATAGCACGTTGCTGGAGGCAAGCACATTCTCATTCAAAGTTGCAAGTTACTATGTAGGAACAAGTTTGTATAGGTATTTCAAAGATGCCCAGAACTGAGCTAAACTTGGTATCTGTCGAACTCCTAGAAATAACTTAATGCCCCATCTCCCTTACTTCCAGCTAGTAAGGATCACATAATTTCTAACAAATTTTGACCCAGATTCCCAATTCGGGCATTCAGAACATATAGCACGTTGCTGTAAGCAAGCACATTCTCATTCAAAGTTGCAAGTTACTATGTAGGAACAAGTTTGTATGGTATTTCAAAGATTCCCAGAACTGAGCTAAACTTGGTATATGTCCAACTCCTAGAAATAATTTCATGCCCCATCTCACTTACTTCCAGCTAGTAAGGATCACATAAATCCTAACAAAGTTTTGACACAGATTCCCAATTCGGGCATTCAGAACATATAGCACGTTGCTGTAAGCAAGCACATTCTCATTCAAAGTTGCAAGTTACTATGTAGGAACAAGTTTGTATAGGTATTTCAAAGATGCCAAGAACTGAGCTAAACATTGTATGTCTCTAACTCCTAGAAATAACTTCATGCCCCATCTCACTTACTTCCAGCTAGTAAGGATCACATAACTCCTAACAAAGTTTTGACACAGATTCCCTTTTCGGGCATTCATAGCATATAGCACGTTGCTGTAAGCAAGCACATTCTTATTCAAAGTTGCAAGTTACTATGTAGGAACAAGTTTGTATAGGTATTTCAAAGATGCCCAGAACTGAGCTAAACTTGGTATGTGTCCAACTCCTAGAAATATCTTCATACTCCAACTCCCTTACTTCCAGCTAGTAAGGATCACATAATTCCTAACAAATTTTGACACAGATTCCCAATTCGGGCATTCAGAACATATAGCACGTTGCTGTAAGCAAGCACATTCTCATTCAAAGTTGCAAGTTACTATGTAGGAACAAGTTTGTATAGGTATTTCAAAGATGCCCAGAAGTGAGCTAAACTTGGTATGTGTCCAACTCCTAGAAATACCTTCACGCCCCATCTCCCTTACTTCCAGCTAGTAAGGATCACATAATTCCTAACAAAGTTTTGACAGAGATTCCCAATTCGGGCATTCAGAACATATAGCACGTTGCTGGAAGCAAGCACATTCTCATTCAAAGTTGCAAGTTACTATGTAGGAAAAGTTTGTATAGCTATTTCAAAGATGCCCAGAACTGAGCTAAACTTGGTATGTGTCCAACTCCTAGAAATAACTTCATGCCCCATCTCCCTTACTTCCAGCTAGTAAGGATCACATAATTTCTAACAAAGTTTTGACACAGATTCCCCATTCGGGCGTTCAGAACATATAGCACGTTGCTGTAAGCAAGCACATTCTCATTCAAAGTTGCAAGTTACTATGTAGGAACAAGTTTGTATGGTATTTCAAAGATGCCCAGAACTGAGCTAAACTTGGTATGTGTCCAACTCCTAGAAATAATTTCATGCCCCATCTCACTTACTTCCAGCTAGTAAGGATCACATAATTCCTAACAAAGTTTTGACACAGATTCCCAATTCGGGCATTCAGAACATATAGCACGTTGCTGTAAGCAAGCACATTCTCATTCAAAGATGCAAGTTACTATTTAGGAACAAGTTTGTATAGGTATTTCAAAGATGCCCAGAACTGAGCTAAACTTGGTATGTGTCCAACTCCTAGAAATAACTTCATGATCCATCTCCCTTACTTCCAGCTAGTAAGGATCACATAATTCCTAACAAAGTTTTGACACAGATTCCCAATTCGGGCATTCAGAACATATAGCACGTTGCTGCAAGCAAGCACATTCTCATTCAAAGTTGCAAGTTACTATGTAAGAACAAGTTTGTATAGGTATTTCAAAGATGCCCAGAACTGAGCTAAACGTTGTATGTCTCCAACTCCTAGAAATAACTTCATGCCCATCTCCCTTACTTCCAGCTAGTAAGGATCACATAATTCCTAACAAAGTTTTGACACAGATTCCCAATTCGGGACTTCAGAACATATAGCACGTTGCTGTAAGCAAGCACATTCTCATTCAAAGTTGCAAGTTACTATGTAAGAACAAGTTTGTATAGGTATTTCAAAGATGCCCAGAACTGAGCTAAACTTGGTATGTCTCCAACTCCTAGAAATAACTTCATGCCCCATCTCCCTTACTTCCAGCTAGTAAGGATCACATAATTCCTAACAAAGTTTTGACACAGATTCCCAATTCGGGCATTCAGAACATATAGCACGTTGCTGTAAGCAAGCACATTCTCATTCAAAGTTGCAAGTTACTATGTAGGAACAAGTTTGTATAGGTATTTCAAAGATGCCCAGAACTGTGCTAAACTTGGTATGTGTCCAACTCCTAGAAATACCTTCATGCCCCAACTCCCTTACGTCCATCTAGTAAGGATCACATAATTCCTAACAATGTTCTGACACAGATTCCCAATTCGGGCATTCAGAACATATAGCACGTTGCTGTAAGCAAGCACATTCTCATTCAAAGTTGCAAGTTACTATGTAGAAATAAGTTTGTATGGTATTTCAAAGATGCCCAGAACTGAGCTAAACTTGGTATGTGTCCAACTCCTAGAAATAATTTCATGCCCCATCTCACTTACTTCCAGCTAGTAAGGATCACATAATTCCTAACAAATTTTGACACAGATTCCCAATTGGGCATTCAGAACATATAGCACGTTGCTGTAAGCAAGCACATTCTCATTCAAAGTTGCAAGTTACTATGTAGGAACAAGTTTGTACAGGTATTTCAAAGATGCCCAGAAGTGAGCTAAACTTGGTATGTGTCCAACTCCTAGAAATACCTTCACGCCCCATCTCCCTTACTTCCAGCTTGTAAGGATCACATAATTCCTAACAAAGATTTGACACATATTCCCAATTCGGGCATTCAGAACATATAGCACGTTGCTGGAAGCAAGCACATTCTCATTCAAAGATGCAAGTTACTATGTAGGAACAAGTTTGTATACGTATTTCAAAGATGCCCAGAACTGAGCTAAACTTGGTATCTGTCCAACTCCTAGAAATACCTTCATGCCCCAACTCCCTTACGTCCATCTAGTAAGGATCACATAATTCCTAACAATGTTTTGACACAGATTCCCAATTCGGGCATTCAGAACATATAGCACGTTGCTGTAAGCAAGCACATTCTCATTCAAAGTTGCAAGTTACTATGTAGGAACAAGTTTGTATGGTATTTCAAAGATGCCCAGAACTGAGCTAAACTTGGTATGTGTCCAACTCCTAGAAATAATTTCATGCCCCATCTCACTTACTTCCAGCTAGTAAGGATCACATAATTCCTAACAAAGTTTTGACACAGATTCCCAATTCGGGCATTCAGAACATATAGCACGTTGCTGTAAGCAAGCACATTCTCATTCAAAGTTGCAAGTTACTATGTAGGAACAAGTTTGTATAGGTATTTCAAAGATGCCCAGAACTGAGCTAAACGTTGTATGTCTCCAACTCCTAGAAATAACTTCATGCCCCATGTCACTTACTTCCAGCTAGTAAGGATCACATAACTCCTAACAAAGTTTTGACACAGATTCCCAATTCGGGCATTCAGAGCATATAGCACGTTGCTGTAAGCAAGCACATTCTCATTCAAAGTTGCAAGTTACTATGTAGGAACAAGTTTGTATAGGTATTTCAAAGATGCCCAGAACTGAGCTAAACTTGGTATGTGTCCAACTCCTAGAAATATCTTCATACCCCAACTCCCTTACTTCCAGCTAGTAAGGATCACATAATTCCTAACAAATTTTGACACAGATTCCCAATTGGGCATTCAGAACATATAGCACGTTGCTGTAAGCAAGCACATTCTCATTCAAAGTTGCAAGTTACTATGTAGGAACAAGTTTGTACAGGTATTTCAAAGATGCCCAGAAGTGAGCTAAACTTGGTATGTGTCCAACTCCTAGAAATACCTTCACGCCCCATCTCCCTTACTTCCAGCTAGTAAGGATCACATAATTCCTAACAAAGTTTTGACACAGATTCCCAATTCGGGCATTCAGAACATATAGCACGTTGCTGGAAGCAAGCACATTCTCATTCAAAGTTGCAAGTTACTATGTAGGAACAAGTTTGTATAGGTATTTCAAAGATGCCCAGAACTGAGCTAAACTTGGTATCTGTCCAACTCCTAGAAATAACTTCATGCCCCATCTCCCTTACTTCCAGCTAGTAAGGATCACATAATTTCTAACAAAGTTTTGACACAGATTCCCAATTCGGGCGTTCAGAACATATAGCACGTTGCTGTAAGCAAGCACATTCTCATTCAAAGTTGCAAGTTACTATGTAGGAACAAGTTTGTATGGTATTTCAAAGATGCCCAGAACTGAGCTAAACTTGGTATGTGTCCAACTCCTAGAAATAGCTTCATGATCCATCTCCCTTACTTCCAGCTAGTAAGGATCACATAATTCCTAACAAAGTTTTGACACAGATTCCCAATTCGGGCATTCAGAACAAATATCACGTTGCTGCAAGCAAGCACATTCTCATTCAAAGTTGCAAGTTACTATGTAGGAACAAGTTTGTGTAGGTATTTCTAAGATGCCCAGAACTGTGCTAAACTTGGTTTGTGTCCAACTCCTAGAAATACCTTCATGCCCCAACTCCCTTACTTCCAGCTAGTAAGGATCACATAATTCCTAACAAATTTTGACACAGATTCCCAATTCGGGCATTCAGAACATATAGCACGTTGCTGAAAGCAAGCACATTCTCATTCAAAGTTGCAAGTTACTATGGAGGAACAAGTTTGTATAGGTATTTCAAAGATGCCCAGAACTGAGCTAAACTTGGTATGTGTCCAACTCCTAGAAATAACTTCATGCCCCATCTCCCTTACTTCCAGCTAGTAAGGATCACATAATTCCTAACAAAGTTTTGACACAGATTCCCAATTCGGGCATTCAGAACATATAGCACGTTGCTGCAAGCAAGCACATTCTCATTCAAAGTTGCAAGTTACTATGAAGGAACAAGTTTGTATAGGTATTTCAAAGATGCCCAGAACTGAGCTAAACGTTGTATGTCTCCAACTCCTAGAAATAACTTCATGCCCCATCTCCCTTACTTCCAGCTAGTAAGGATCACATAATTCCTAACAAAGTTTTGACACAGATTCCCAATTCGGGCATTCAGAACATATAGCACGTTGCTGCAAGCAAGCACATTCTCATTAAAAGTTGCAAGTTACTAGGTAGGAACAAGTTTGTATAGGTATTTCAAAGATGCCCAGAACTGAGCTAAACTTGGTATGTGTCCAACTCCTAGAAATAACTTCATGCCCCATCTCCCTTACTTCCAGCTAGTAAGGATCACATAATTCCTAACAAAGTTTTGACACAGATTCCCAATTCGGGCATTCAGAACATATAGCACGTTGCTGCAAGCAAGCACATTCTCATTCAAAGTTGCAAGTTACTATGTAGGAACAAGTTTGTACAGGTATTTCAAAGATGCCCAGAAGTGAGCTAAACTTGGTATGTGTCCAACTCCTAGAAATACCTTCACGCCCCATCTCCCTTACTTCCAGCTAGTAAGGATCACATAATTCCTAACAAAGATTTGACACATATTCCCAATTCGGGCATTCAGAACATATAGCACGTTGCTGGAAGCAAGCACATTCTCATTCAAAGATGCAAGTTACTATGTAGGAACAAGTTTGTATAGGTATTTCAAAGATGCCCAGAACTGAGCTAAACTTGGTATCTGTCCAACTCCTAGAAATACCTTCATGCCCCAACTCCCTTACGTCCATCTAGTAAGGATCACATAATTCCTAACAATGTTTTGACACAGATTCCCAATTCGGGCATTCAGAACATATAGCACGTTGCTGTAAGCAAGCACATTCTCATTCAAAGTTGCAAGTTACTATGTAGGAACAAGTTTGTATGGTATTTCAAAGATGCCCAGAACTGAGCTAAACTTGGTATGTGTCCAACTCCTAGAAATAATTTCATGCCCCATCTCACTTACTTCCAGCTAGTAAGGATCACATAATTCCTAACAAAGTTTTGACACAGATTCCCAATTCGGGCATTCAGAACATATAGCACGTTGCTGTAAGCAAGCACATTCTCATTCAAAGTTGCAAGTTACTATGTAGGAACAAGTTTGTATAGGTATTTCAAAGATGCCCAGAACTGAGCTAAACGTTGTATGTCTCCAACTCCTAGAAATAACTTCATGCCCCATCTCACTTACTTCCAGCTAGTAAGGATCACATAACTCCTAACAAAGTTTTGACACAGATTCCCAATTCGGGCATTCAGAGCATATAGCACGTTGCTGTAAGCAAGCACATTCTCATTCAAAGTTGCAAGTTACTATGTAGGAACAAGTTTGTATAGGTATTTCAAAGATGCCCAGAACTGAGCTAAACTTGGTATGTGTCCAACTCCTAGAAATATCTTCATACCCCAACTCCCTTACTTCCAGCTAGTAAGGATCACATAATTCCTAACAAATTTTGACACAGATTCCCAATTGGGCATTCAGAACATATAGCACGTTGCTGGAAGCAAGCACATTCTCATTCAAAGTTGCAAGTTACTATGTAGGAACAAGTTTGTACAGGTATTTCAAAGATGCCCAGAAGTGAGCTAAACTTGGTATGTGTCCAACTCCTAGAAATACCTTCACGCCCCATCTCCCTTACTTCCAGCTAGTAAGGATCACATAATTCCTAACAAAGTTTTGACACAGATTCCCAATTCGGGCATTCAGAACATATAGCACGTTGCTGGAAGCAAGCACATTCTCATTCAAAGTTGCAAGTTACTATGTAGGAACAAGTTTGTATAGGTATTTCAAAGATGCCCAGAACTGAGCTAAACTTGGTAATTGTCCAACTCCTAGAAATAACTTCATGCCCCAACTCCCTTACTTCCAGCTAGTAAGGATCACATAATTCCTAACAAATTTTGACACAGATTCCCAATTCGGGCATTCAGAACATATAGCACGTTGCTGAAAGCAAGCACATTCTCATTCAAAGTTGCAAGTTACTATGGAGGAACAAGTTTGTATAGGTATTTCAAAGATGCCCAGAACTGAGCTAAACTTGGTATGTGTCCAACTCCTAGAAATAACTTCATGCCCCATCTCCCTTACTTCCAGCTAGTAAGGATCACATAATTCCTAACAAAGTTTTGACACAGATTCCCAATTCGGGCATTCAGAACATATAGCACGTTGCTGCAAGCAAGCACATTCTCATTCAAAGTTGCAAGTTACTATGAAGGAACAAGTTTGTATAGGTATTTCAAAGATGCCCAGAACTGAGCTAAACGTTGTATGTCTCCAACTCCTAGAAATAACTTCATGCCCCATCTCCCTTACTTCCAGCTAGTAAGGATCACATAATTCCTAACAAAGTTTTGACACAGATTCCCAATTCGGGCATTCAGAACATATAGCACGTTGCTGCAAGCAAGCACATTCTCATTAAAAGTTGCAAGTTACTAGGTAGGAACAAGTTTGTATAGGTATTTCAAAGATGCCCAGAACTGAGCTAAACTTGGTATGTGTCCAACTCCTAGAAATAACTTCATGCCCCATCTCCCTTACTTCCAGCTAGTAAGGATCACATAATTCCTAACAAAGTTTTGACACAGATTCCCAATTCGGGCATTCAGAACATATAGCACGTTGCTGCAAGCAAGCACATTCTCATTCAAAGTTGCAAGTTACTATGTAGGAACAAGTTTGTACAGGTATTTCAAAGATGCCCAGAACTGAGCTAAACTTGGTATGTGTCCAACTCCTAGAAATAACTTCATGCCCCATCTCCCTTACTTCCAGCTAGTAAGGATCACATAATTCCTAACAAAGTTTTGACACAGATTCCCAATTCGGGCATTCAGAACATATAGCACGTTGCTGAAAGCAAGCACATTCTCATTCATGTTGCAAGTTACTATGGAGGAACAAGTTTGTATAGGTATTTCAAAGATGCCCAGAACTGAGCTAAACTTGGTATGTGTCCAACTCCTAGAAATAACTTCATGCCCCATCTCCCTTACTTCCAGCTATTAAGGATCACATAATTCCTAACAAAGAGTTGACACAGATTCCCAATTCGGGCATTCAGAACATATAGCACGTTGCTGCAAGCAAGCACATTCTCATTCAAAGTTGCAAGTTACTATGTAGGAACAAGTTTGTATAGGTATTTCAAAGATGCCCAGAACTGAGCTAAACGTTGTATGTCTCCAACTCCTAGAAATAACTTCATGCCCCATCTCCCTTACTTCCAGCTAGTAAGGATCACATAATTCCTAACAAAGTTTTGACACAGATTCCCAATTCGGGCATTCAGAACATATAGCACGTTGCTGCAAGCAAGCACATTTTCATGAAATGTTGCAAGTTACTATGTAGGAACAAGTTTGTATAGGTATTTCAAAGATGCCCAGAACTGAGCTAAACTTGGTATGTGTCCAACTCCTAGAAATAACTTCATGCCCCATCTCCCTTACTTCCAGCTAGTAAGGATCACATAATTCCTAACAAAGTTTTGACACAGATTCCCAATTCGGACATTCAGAACATATAGCACGTTGCTGCAAGCAAGCACATTCTCATTCAAAGTTGCAAGTTACTATGTAGGAACAAGTTTGTACAGGTATTTCAAAGATGCCCAGAACTGAGCTAAACTTGGTATGTGTCCAACTCCTAGAAATATCTTCATGCCCCATCTCCCTTACTTCCAGCTAGTAAGGATCACATAATTCCTAACAAATTTTGACACAGATTCCCAATTCGGGCATTCAGAACATATAGCACGTTGCTGAAAGCAAGCACATTCTCATTCAAAGTTGCAAGTTACTATGGAGGAACAAGTTTGTATAGGTATTTCAAAGATGCCCAGAACTGAGCGAAACTTGGTATGTGTCCAACTCCTAGAAATAACTTCATGCCCCATCTCCCTTACTTCCAGCTAGTAAGGATCACATAATTCCTAACAATGTTTTGACACAGATTCCCAATTCGGGCATTCAGAACATATAGCACGTTGCTGTAAGCAAGCACATTCTCATTCAAAGTTGCAAGTTACTATGTAGGAACAAGTTTGTATAGGTATTTCAAAGATACCCAGAACTGAGCTAAACGTTGTATGTCTCCAACTCCTAGAAATAACTTCATGCCCCATCTCCCTTACTTCCAGCTAGTAAGGATCACATAATTCCTAACAAAGTTTTGACACAGATTCCCAATTCGGGCATTCAGAACATATAGCACGTTGTTGCAAGCAAGCACATTCTCATTTAAAGTTGCAAGTTACTATGTAGGAACAAGTTTGTATAGGTATTTCAAAGATGCCCAGAACTGAGCTAAACTTGGTATGTGTCCAACTCCTAGAAATAACTTCATGCCCCATCTCCCTTACTTCCAGCTAGTAAGGATCACATAATTCCTAACAAAGTTTTGACACAGATTCCCAATTCGGGCATTCAGAACATATAGCACGTTGCTGCAAGCAAGCACATTCTCATTCAAAGTTGCAAGTTACTATGTAGGAACAAGTTTGTACAGGTATTTCAAAGATGCCCAGAACTGTGCTAAACTTGGTATGTGTCCAACTCCTAGAAATACCTTCATGCCCCAACTCCCTTACGTCCATCTAGTAAGGATCACATAATTCCTAACAAAGTTTTGACACAGATTCCCAATTCGGGCATTCAGAACATATAGCACGTTGCTGTAAGCAAGCACATTCTCATTCAAAGTTGCAAGTTACTATGTAGGAACAAGTTTGTATGGTATTTCAAAGATGCCCAGAACTGAGCTAAACTTGGTATGTGTCCAACTCCTAGAAATAATTTCATGCCCCATCTCACTTACTTCCAGCTAGTAAGGATCACATAATTCCTAACAAAGTTTTGACACAGATTCCCAATTCGGGCATTCAGAACATATAGCACGTTGCTGTAAGCAAGCACATTCTCATTCAAAGTTGCAAGTTACTATGTAGGAACAAGTTTGTATAGGTATTTCAAAGATGCCCAGAACTGAGCTAAACGTTGTATGTCTCCAACTCCTAGAAATAACTTCATGCCCCATCTCACTTACTTCCAGCTAGTAAGGATCACATAACTCCTAACAAAGTTTTGACACAGATTCCCAATTCGGGCATTCAGAGCATATAGCACGTTGCTGTAAGCAAGCACATTCTCATTAAAAGTTGCAAGTTACTATGTAGGAACAAGTTTGTATAGGTATTTCAAAGATGCCCAGAATTGAGCTAAACTTGGTATGTGTCCAACTCCTAGAAATATCTTCATACCCCAACTCCCTTACTTCCAGCTAGTAAGGATCACATAATTCCTAACAAATTTTGACAAAGATTCCCAATTGGGCATTCAGAACATATAGCACGTTGCTGCAAGCAAGCACATTCTCATTCAAAGTTGCAAGTTACTATGTAGGAACAAGTTTGTACAGGTATTTCAAAGATGCCCAGAAGTGAGCTAAACTTGGTATGTGTCCAACTCCTAGAAATACCTTCACGCCCCATCTCCCTTACTTCCAGCTAGTAAGGATCACATAATTCCTAACAAAGTTTTGACACAGATTCCCAATTCGGGCATTCAGAACATATAGCACGTTGCTGGAAGCAAGCACATTCTCATTCAAAGTTGCAAGTTACTATGTAGGAACAAGTTTGTATAGGTATTTCAAAGATGCCCAGAACTGAGCTAAACTTGGTATCTGTCCAACTCCTAGAAATAACTTCATGCCCCATCTCCCTTACTTCCAGCTAGTAAGGATCACATAATTCCTAACAAAGTTTTGACACAGATTCCCAATTCGGGCGTTCAGAACATATAGCACGTTGCTGTAAGCAAGCACATTCTCATTCAAAGTTGCAAGTTACTATGTAGGAACAAGTTTGTATAGGTATTTCAAAGATGCCCAGAACTGAGCTAAACGTTGTATGTCTCCAACTCCTAGAAATAACTTCATGCCCCATCTCCCTTACTTCCAGCTAGTAAGGATCACATAATTCCTAACAAAATTTTGACACAGATTCCCAATTCGGGCATTCAGAACATATAGCACGTTGCTGCAAGCAAGCACATTCTCATTTAAAGTTGCAAGTTACTATGTAGGAACAAGTTTGTATAGGTATTTCAAAGATGCCCAGAACTGAGCTAAACTTGGTATGTGTCCAACTCCTAGAAATAACTTCATGCCCCATCTCCCTTACTTCCAGCTAGTAAGGATCACATAATTCCTAACAAAGTTTTGACACAGATTCCCAATTCGGGCATTCAGAACATATAGCACGTTGCTGCAAGCAAGCACATTCTCATTCAAAGTTGCAAGTTACTATGTAGGAACAAGTTTGTACAGGTATTTCAAAGATGCCCAGAACTGAGCTAAACTTGGTATGTGTCCAACTCCTAGAAATAACTTCATGCCCCATCTCCCTTACTTCCAGCTAGTAAGGATCACATAATTCCTAACAAAGTTTTGACACAGATTCCCAATTCGGGCATTCAGAACATATAGCACGTTGCTGAAAGCAAGCACATTCTCATTCAAAGTTGCAAGTTACTATGGAGGAACAAGTTTTTATAGGTATTTCAAAGATGCCCAGAACTGAGCTAAACTTGGTATGTGTCCAACTCCTAGAAATAACTTCATGCCCCATCTCCCTTACTTCCAGCTAGTAAGGATCACATAATTCCTAACAAAGTTTTGACACAGATTCCCAATTCGGGCATTCAGAACATATAGCACGTTGCTGCAAGCAAGCACATTCTCATTCAAAGTTGCAAGTTACTATGTAGGAACAAGTTTGTATAGGTATTTCAAAGATGCCCAGAACTGAGGTAAACTTGGTATGTCTCCAACTCCTAGAAATAACTTCATGCCCCATCACCCTTACTTCCAGCTAGTAAGGATCACATAATTCCTAACAAAGTTTTGACACAGATTCCCAATTCGGGCATTAAGAACATATAGCACATTGCTGTAAGCAAGCACATTCTCATTCAAAGTTGCAAGTTACAATGTAGGAAGAAGTTTGTATAGGTATTTCAAAGATGCCCAGAACTGAGCTATACTTGGTATGTGATCAACTCCTAGAAATAATTTCATGCCCCATCTCACTTACTTCCAGCTAGTAAGGATCACATAATTCCTAACAAAGTTTTGACACAGATTCCCAATTCGGGCATTCAGAACAAATAGCACGTTGCTGTAAGCAAGCACATTCTCATTCAAAGTTGCAAGTTACTATGTAGGAACAAGTTTGTATAGGTATTTCAAAGATGCCCAGAACTGAGCTAAACGTTGTATGTCTCCAACTCCTAGAAATAACTTCATGCCCCATCTCCCTCACTTCCAGCTAGTAAGGATCACATAATTCCTCACAAAGTTTTGACACAGATTCCCTTTTCGGGCATTCAGAGCATATAGCACGTTGCTGTAAGCAAGCACATTCTCATTCAAAGTTGCAAGTTACTATGTAGGAACAAGTTTGTATAGGTATTTCAAAGATGCCCGGAACTGAGCTAAACTTGGTATGTGTCCAACTCCTAGAAATATCTTCATGCCCCAACTCCCTTACTTCCAGCTCGTAAGGATCACATAATTCCTAACAAATTTTGACACAGATTCCCAATTCGGGCATTCAGAACATATAGCACGTTGCTGTAAGCAAGCACATTCTCATTCAAAGTTGCAAGTTACTATGTAGGAACAAGTTTGTATAGGTATTTCAAAGATGCCCAGAACTGAGCTAAACT
Organism: Diceros bicornis minor; assembly: GCF_020826845.1. Taxonomy (NCBI): domain Eukaryota; kingdom Metazoa; phylum Chordata; class Mammalia; order Perissodactyla; family Rhinocerotidae; genus Diceros; species Diceros bicornis. The sequence goes on along the minus strand of NW_026690907.1, from coordinate 1,725,849 downwards.
TGGTATGACTCCAACTCCTAAAAATAATTTCATGCCCCAACTCCCTTACTTCCAGCTAGTATGGATCACATAATTCCTAACAAAATTTGACACAGATTCCCAATTCGGGCATTCAGAACATATAGCACGTTGCTGAAAGCAAGCACATTCTCATTCAAAGTTGCATGTTACTATGGAGGAACAAGTTTGTATAGGTATTTCAAAGATGCCCAGAACTGAGCTAAACTTGGTATGTGTCCAACTCCTAGAAATAACTTCATGCCCCATCTCCCTTACTTCCAGCTAGTAAGGATCACATAATTCCTAACAAAGTTTTGACACAGATTCCCAATTCGGGCATTCAGAACATATAGCACGTTGCTGCAAGCAAGCACATTCTCATTCAAAGTTGCAAGTTACTATGTAGGAACAAGTTTGTATAGGTATTTCAAAGATGCCCAGAACTGAGCTAAACGTTGTATGTCTCCAACTCCTAGAAATAACTTCATGCCCCATCTCCCTTACTTCCAGCTAGTAAGGATCACATAATTCCTAACAAAGATTTGACACAGATTCCCAATTCGGGCATTCAGAACATATAGCACGTTGCTGCAAGCAAGCACATTCTCATTAAATGTTGCAAGTTACTATGTAGGAACAAGTTTGTACAGGTATTTCAAAGATGCCCAGAACTGAGCTAAACTTGGTATGTGTCCAACTCCTAGAAATAACTTCATGCCGCATCTCCCTTACTTCCAGCTGGTAAGGATCACATAATTCCTAACAAAGTTTTGACACAGATTCCCAATTCGGGCATTCAGAACATATAGCACGTTACTGCAAGCAAGCACATTCTCATTCAAAGTTGCAAGTTACTATGTAGGAACAAGTTTGTACAGGTATTTCAAAGATGCCCAGAACTGAGCTAAACTTGGTATGTGTCCAACTCCTAGAAATAACTTCATGCCCCATCTCCCTTACTTCCAGCTAGTAAGGATCACATCATTCCTAACAAATTTTTGACACATATTCCCAATTCGGGCATTCAGAACATATAGCACGTTGCTGCAAGCAAGCACATTCTCATTCAAAGATGCAAGTTACTATGTAGGAACAAGTTTGTATAGGTATTTCAAAGATGCCCAGAACTGAGCTAAACGTTGTATGTCTCCAACTCCTAGAAATAACTTCATTCCCCATCTCCCTTACTTCCAGCTAGTAAGGATCACATAATTCCTAACAAACTTTTGACACACATTCCCAATTCGGGCATTCAGAACATATAGCACGTTGCTGCAAGCAAGCACAATCTCATTCAAAGTTGCAAGTTACTATGTAGGAACAAGTTTGTATAGGTATTTCAAAGATGCCCAGAACTGAGCTAAACTTGGTATGTGTCCAACTCCTAGAAATACCTTCATGCCCCAACTCCCTTACTTCCAGCTAGTAAGGATCACATAATTCCTAACAAATTTTGACACAGATTCCCAATTCGGGCATTCAGAACATATAGCACGTTGCTGAAAGCAAGCACATTTTCATTCAAAGTTGCAAGTTACTATGGAGGAACAAGTTTGTATAGGTATTTCAAAGATGCCCAGAACTGAGCTAAACTTGGTATGTGTCCAACTCCTAGAAATAACTTCATGCCCCATCTCCCTTACTTCCAGCTAGTAAGGATCACATAATTCCTAACAAAGTTTTGACACAGATTCCCAATTCGGGCATTCAGAACATATAGCACGTTGCTGCAAGCAAGCACATTCTCATTCAAAGTTGCAAGTTACTATGTAGGAACAAGTTTGTATAGGTATTTCAAAGATGCCCAGAACTGAGCTAAACGTTGTATGTCTCCAACTCCTAGAAATAACTTCATGCCCCATCTCCCTTACTTCCAGCTAGTAAGGATCACATAATTCCTAACAAAGTTTTGACACAGATTCCCAATTCGGGCATTCAGAACATATAGCAAGTTGCTGCAAGCAAGCACATTCTCATGAAAAGTTGCAAGTTACTATGTAGGAACAAGTTTGTATAGGTATTTCAAAGATGCCCAGAACTGAGCTAAACTTGGTATGTGTCCAACTCCTAGAAATAACTTCATGATCCATCTCCCTTACTTCCAGCTAGTAAGGATCACATAATTCCTAACAAAGTTTTGACACAGATTCCCAATTCGGGCATTCAGAACATATAGCACGTTGCTGCAAGCAAGCACATTCTCATTCAAAGTTGCAAGTTACTATGTAGGAACAAGTTTGTATAGGTATTTCTAAGATGCCCAGAACTGTGCTAAACTTGGTTTGTGTCCAACTCCTAGAAATACCTTCATGCCCCAACTCCCTTACTTCCAGCTAGTAAGGATCACATAATTCCTAACAAATTTTGACACAGATTCCCAATTCGGGCATTCACAACATATAGCACGTTGCTGAAAGCAAGCACATTCTCATTCAAAGTTGCAAGTTACTATGGAGGAACAAGTTTGTATAGGTATTTCAAAGATGCCCAGAACTGAGCTAAACTTGGTATGTGTCCAACTCCTAGAAATAACTTCATGCCCCATCTCCCTTACTTCCAGCTAGTAAGGATCACATAATTCCTAACAAAGTTTTGACACAGATTCCCAATTCGGGCATTCAGAACATATAGCACGTTGCTGCAAGCAAGCACATTCTCATTCAAAGTTGCAAGTTACTATGTAGGAACAAGTTTGTATAGGTATTTCAAAGATGCCCAGAACTGAGCTAAATGTTGTATGTCTCCAACTCCTAGAAATAACTTCATGCCCCATCACCCTTACTTCCAGCTAGTAAGGATCACATAATTCCTAACAAAGTTTTGACACAGATTCCCAATTCGGGCATTCAGAACATATAGCACGTTGCTGCAAGCAAGCACATTCTCATTAAGAGTTGCAAGTTACTATGTAGGAACAAGTTTGTATAGGTATTTCAAAGATGCCCAGAACTGAGCTAAACTTGGTATGTGTCCAACTCCTAGAAATAACTTCATGCCCCATCTCCCTTACTTCCAGCTAGTAAGGATCACATAATTCCTAACAAAGTTTTGACACAGATTCCCAATTCGGGCATTCAGAACATATAGCACGTTGCTGCAAGCAGGCACATTCTCATTCAAAGATGCAAGTTACTATGTAGGAACAAGTTTGTATAGGTATTTCAAAGATGCCCAGAACTGAGCGAAACTTGGTATGTGTCCAACTCCTAGAAATAACTTCATGCCCCATCTCCCTTACTTCCAGCTAGTAAGGATCACATAATTCCTAACAAAGATTTGACACATATTCCCAATTCGGGCATTCAGAACATATAGCACGTTGCTGTAAGCAAGCACATTCTCATTCAAAGATGCAAGTTACTATGTAGGAACAAGTTTGAATAGGTATTTCAAAGATGCCCAGAACCGAGCTAAACTTGGTATGTGTCCAACTCCTAGAAATAACTTCATGCCCCATCTCCCTTACTTCCAGCTAGTAAGGATCACATAATTCCTAACAAAGTTTTGACACAGATTCCCAATTCGGGCATTCAGAACATATAGCACGTTGCTGTAAGCAAGCACATTCTCATTCAAAGTTGGAAGTTACTATGTAGGAACAAGTTTGTATAGGTATTTCAAAGATGCCCAGAACTGAGCTAAACGTTGTATGTGTCCAACTCCTAGAAATAACTTCATGCCCCATCTCCCTTACTTCCAGCTAGTAAGGATCACATAATTCCTAACAAATTTTGACACAGATTCCCTTTTCGGCCATTCAGAGCATATAGTACGTTGCTGTAAGCAAGCACATTCTCATTCAAAGTTGCAAGTTACTATGTAGGAACAAGTTTGTATAGGTATTTCTAAGATGCCCAGAACTGTGCTAAACTTGGTTTGTGTCCAACTCCTAGAAATACCTTCATACCCCAACTCCCTTACTTCCAGCTAGTAAGGATCCCATAATTCTTAACAAATTTTGACACAGATTCCCAATTCGGGCATTCAGAACATATAGCACGTTGCTGAAAGCAAGCACATTCTCATTCAAAGTTGCAAGTTACTATGTAGGAACAAGTTTGTATAGGTATTTCAAAGATGCCCAGAACTGAGCTAAACTTGGTATGTGTCCAACTCCTAGAAATAACTTCATGCTCCATCTCCCTTACTTCCAGCTAGTAAGGATCACATAATTCCTAACAAAGTTTTGACACAGATTCCCAAATCGGGCATTCAGAACATATAGCACGTTGCTGCAAGCAAGCACATTCTCATTCAAAGTTGCAAGTTACTATGTAGGAACAAGTTTGTATAGGTATTTCAAAGATGCCCAGAACTGAGCTAAACGTTGTATGTCTCCAACTCCTAGAAATAACTTCATGCCCCATCTCCCTTACTTCCAGCTAGTAAGGATCACATAATTCCTAACAAAGTTTTGACACAGATTCCCAATTCGGGCATTCAGAACATATAGCACGTTGCTGTAAGCAAGCACATTCTCATTCAAAGATGCAAGTTACTATGTAGGAACAAGTTTGTATAGGTATTTCAAAGATGCCCAGAACTGAGCTAAACTTGGTATGTGTCCAACTCCTAGAAATAACTTCATGCTCCATCTCCCTTACTTCCAGCTAGTATGGATCACATAATTCCTAAAAAAATTTGACACAGATTCCCAATTCGGGCATTCAGAACATATAGCACGTTGCTGAAAGCAAGCACATTCTCATTCAAAGTTGCAAGTTACTATGTAGGAACAAGTTTGTATAGGTATTTCAAAGATGCCCAGAACTGAGCTAAACTTGATATGTCTCCAACTCCTAGAAATAACTTCATGCCCCATCTCCCTTACTTCCAGCTAGTAAGGATCACATAATTCCTAACAAAGTTTTGACACAGATTCCCAATTCGGGCATTCAGAACATATAGCACGTTGCTGCAAGCAAGCACATTCTCATTCAAAGTTGCAAGTTACTATGTAGGAACAAGTTTGTATAGGTATTTCAAAGATGCCCAGAACTGAGCTAAACTTGGTATGTGTCCAACTCCTAGAAATATCTTCATGCCCCAACTCCCTTACTTCCAGCTAGTAAGGATCACATAATTCCTAACAAAGTTTTCACACAGATTCCCAATTCGGGCATTAAGAACATATAGCACGTTGCTGTAAGCAAGCACATTCTCATTCAAAGTTGCAAGTTACTATGTAGGAACAAGTTTGTATAGGTATTTCAAAGATGCCCAGAACTGAGCTAAACTTGGTATGTGTCCAACTCCTAGAAATAATTTCATGCCCCATCTCACTTACTTCCAGCTAGTAAGGATCACATAATTCCTAACAAAGTTTTGACACAGATTCCCAATTCGGGCATTCAGAACATATAGCACGTTGCTGTAAGCAAGCACATTCTCATTCAAAGTTGCAAGTTACTATGTAGGAACAAGTTTGTATAGGTATTTCAAAGATGCCCAGAACTGAGCTAAACGTTGTATGTCTCCAACTCCTAGAAATAACTTCATGCCCCATCTCACATACTTCCAGCTAGTAAGGATCACATAATTCCTAACAAAGTTTTGACACAGATTCCCTTTTCGTGCATTCAGAGCATATAGCACGTTGCTGTAAGCAAGCATATTCTCATTTAAAGTTGCAAGTTACTATGTAGGAACAAGTTTGTATAGGTATTTCAAAGATGCCCAGAACTGAGCTAAACTTGGTATATGTCCAACTCCTAGAAATATCTTCATGCCCCAACTCCCTTACTTCCAGCTAGTAAGGATCACATAATTCCTAACAAATTTTGACACAGATTCCCAATTCGGGCATTCAGAACATATAGCACGTTGCTGTAAGCAAGCACATTCTCATTCAAAGTTGCAAGTTACTATGTAGGAACAAGTTTGTATAGGTATTTCAAAGATGCCCAGAACTGAGCTAAAATTGGTATGTCTCCAACTCCTAGAAATAACTTCATGCCCCAACTCCCTTACTTCCAGCTAGTATGGATCACATAATTCCTAAAAAAATTTGACACAGATTCAAAATTCGGGCATTCAGAACATATAGCACGTTGCTGAAAGCAAGCACATTCTCATTCAAAGTTGCAAGTTACTATGTAGGAACAAGTTTGTATAGGTATTTCAAAGATGCCCAGAACTGAGCTAAACTTGGTATGTCTCCAACTCCTAGAAATAACTTCATGCCCCATCTCCCTTACTTCCAGCTAGTAAGGATCACATAATTCCTAACAAAGTTTTGACACAGATTCCCAATTCGGGCATTCAGAACATATAGCACGTTGCTGCAAGCAAGCACATTCTCATTCAAAGTTGCAAGTTACTATGTAGGAACAAGTTTGTATAGGTATTTCAAAGATGCCCAGAACTGAGCTAAACTTGGTATGTGTCCAACTCCTAGAAATAACTTCATGCCCCATCTCCCTTACTTCCAGCTAGTAAGGATCACATAATTTCTAACAGTGTTTTGACACAGATTCCCAATTCGGGCATTCAGAACATATAGCACGTTGCTGTAAGCAAGCACATTCTCATTAAAAGTTGCAAGTTACTATGTAGGAACAAGTTTGTATGGTATTTCAAAGATACCCAGAACTGAGCTAAACTTGGTATGTGTCCAACTCCTAGAAATAACTTAATGCCCCATCTCACTTACTTCCAGCTAGTAAGGATCACATAATTCCTAACAAAGTTTTGACACAGATTCCCAATTCGGGCATTCAGAACATATAGCACGTTGCTGTAAGCAAGCACATTCTCATTCAAAGTTGCAAGTTACTATGTAGGAACAAGTTTGTATAGGTATTTCAAAGATGCCCAGAACTGAGCTAAACGTTGTATGTCTCCAACTCCTAGAAATAACTTCATGCCCCATCTCCCTTACTTCCAGCTAGTAAGGATCACATAATTCCTAACAAAGTTTTGACACAGATTCCCTTTTCGGGCATTCAGAGCATATAGCACGTTGCTGTAAGCAAGCACATTCTCATTCAAAGTTGCAAGTTACTATGTAGGAACAAGTTTGTATAGGTATTTCAAAGATGCCCAGAACTGAGCTAAACTTGGTATGTGTCCAACTCCTAGAAATATCTTCATGCCCCAACTCCCTTACTTCCAGCTAGTAAGGATCACATAATTCCTAACAAATTTTGACACAGATTCCCAATTCGGGCATTCAGAACAAATAGCACGTTGCTGTAAGCAAGCACATTCTCATTCAAAGTTGCAAGTTACTCTGTAGGAACAAGTTTGTATAGGTATTTCAATGATGCCCAGAACTGCGCTAAACTTGGTATGTCTCCAACTCCTAGAAATAACTTCATGCCCCATCTCCCTTACTTCCAGCTAGTAAGGATCACATAATTCCTAACAAAGTTTTGACACAGATTCCCAATTCGGGCATTCAGAACATATAGCACGTTGCTGCAAGCAAGCACATTCTCATTCAAAGTTGCAAGTTACTATGTAGGAACAAGTTTGTATAGGTATTTCAAAGATGCCCAGAACTGAGCTAAACTTGGTATGTCTCCAACTCCTAGAAATAACTTCATGCCCCATCTCCCTTACTTCCAGCTAGTAAGGATCACATAATTCCTAACAAAGTTTTGACACAGATTCAAAATTCGGGCATTCAGAACATATAGCACGTTGCTGCAAGCAAGCACATTCTCATTCAAAGTTGCAAGTTACTATGTAGGAACAAGTTTGTATAGGTATTTCAAAGATGCCCAGAACTGAGCTAAACTTGGTATGTCTCCAACTCCTAGAAATATCTTCATGCCCCATCTCCCTTACTTCCAGCTAGTAAGGATCACATAATTCCTAACAAAGTTTTGACACAGATTCCCAATTTGGGCATTAAGAACATATACCACGTTGCTATGAGCAAGCACATTCTCATTCAAAGTTGCAAGTTACTATGTAGGAACAAGTTTCTATAGGTATTTCAAAGATGCCCAGAACTGAGCTAATCTTGGTATGTGTCCAACTCCTAGAAATAATTTCATGCCCCATCTCACTTACGTCCAGCTAGTAAGGATCACATAATTCCTAACAAAGTTTTGACACAGATTCCCAATTCGGGCATTCAGAACATATAGCACGTTGCTGTAAGCAAGCACATTCTCATTCAAAGTTGCAAGTTACTATGTAGGAACAAGTTTGTATAGGTATTTCAAAGATGCCCAGAACTGAGCTAAACTTGGTATGTGTCCATCTCCTAGAAATATCTTCATGCCCCAATTCCCTTACTTCCAGCTAGTAAGGATCACATAATTCCTAACAAATTTTGACACAGATTCCCAATTCGGGCATTCAGAACATATAGCACGTTGCTATGAGCAAGCACATTCTCATTCAAAGTTGCAAGTTAATATGTAGGAACAAGTTTGTATAGGTATTTCAAAGATGCCCAGAACTGAGCTAAACTTGGTATGTGTCCAACTCCTAGAAATAATTTCATGCCCCATCTCACTTACTTCCAGCTAGTAAGGATCACATAATTCCTAACAAAGTTTTGACACAGATTCCCAATTCGGGCATTCAGAACATATAGCACGTTGCTGTAAGCAAGCACATTCTCATTTAAAGTTGCAAGTTACTATGTAGGAACAAGTTTGTATAGGTATTTCAAAGATGCCCAGAACTGAGCTAAACTTGGTATGTGTCCAACTCCTAGAAATATCTTCATGCCCCAACTCCCTTACTTCCAGCTAGTAAGGATCACATAATTCCTAACAAATTTTGACACAGATTCCCAATTCGGGCATTCAGAACATATAGCACGTTGCTGTAAGCAAGCACATTCTCATTCAAAGTTGCAAGTTACTATGTAGGAACAAGTTTGTATAGGTATTTCAAAGATGCCCAGAACTGAGCTAAACTTGGTATGTCTCCAACTCCTAGAAAAATCTTCATGCCCCAACTCCCTTACTTCCAGCTAGTATGGATGACATAATTCCTAACAAATTTTGACACAGATTCCCAATTCGGGCATTCAGAACATATAGCACGTTGCTGTAAGCAAGCACATTCTCATTCAAATTTGCAAGTTACTATGTAGGAACAAGTTTGTATAGGTATTTCAAAGATGCCCAGAACTGAGCTAATCTTGGTATGTGTCCAACTCCTAGAAATAACTTCATGTCCGATCTCCCTTACTTCCAGCTAGTAAGGATCACATAATTCCTAACAAAGTTTTGACACAGATTCCCTATTCGGGCATTGAGAACATATAGCACGTTGCTGTAAGCAAGCACATTCTCATTCAAATTTGCAAGTTACTATGTAGGAACAAGTTTGTATAGGTATTTCAAAGATGCCCAGAACTGAGCTAAACGTTGTATGTCTCCAACTCCTAGAAATAACTTCATGCCCCATCTCCCTTACTTCCAGCTAGTAAGCATCACATAATTCCTAACAAAGTTTTGACCCAGATTCCCAATTCGGGCATTCAGAACATATAGCACGTTGCTGTAAGCAAGCACATTCTCATTCAAAGTTGCAAGTTACTATGTAGGAACAAGTTTGTATAGGTATTTCAAAGATGCCCAGAACTGAGCTAAACGTTGTATGTCTCCAACTCCTAGAAATAACTTCATGCCCCATCTCACTTACTTCCATCAAGTAAGGATCACATAATTCCTAACAAAGTTTTGACACAGATTCCCAATTCGGGCATTCAGAACATATAGCACGTTGCTGTAAGCAAGCACATTCTCATTCAAAGTTGCAAGTTATTATGTAGGAACAAGTTTGTATAGGTATTTCAAAGATGCCCAGAACTGAGCTAAACTTGGTATGTGTCCAACTCCTAGAAATAACTTCATGCTCCACCTCCCTTAATTCCAGCTAGTAAGGATCACAGAATTCCTAACAAAGTTTTGACACAGATTCCCAATTCGGGCATTCAGAACATATAGCACGTTGCTGTAAGCAAGCACATTCTCATTCAAAGTTGCAAGTTACTATGTAGGAACAAGTTTGTATAGGTATTTCAAACATGCCGAGAACTGAGCTAAACGTTGTATGTCTCCAACTCCTAGAAATAACTTCATGCCCCATCTCCCTTACTTCCAGCTAGTAAGGATCACATAATTCCTAACAAAATTTTCACACAGATTCCCAATTCGGGCATTCAGAACATATAGCACGTTGCTGTAAGCAAGCACCTTCTCATTCAAAGTTGCAAGTTACTATGTAGGAACAAGTTTGTATAGGTATTTCAAAGATGCCCAGAACTGTGCTAAACTTGGTATGTGTCCAACTCCTAGAAATACCTTCATGCCCCAACTCCCTTACGTCCATATAATAAGGATCACATAATTCCTATCAAAGTTTTGACACAGATTCCCAATTCGGGCATTCAGAACATATAGCACGTTGCTGTAAGCAAGCAGATTCTCATTCAAAGATGTAAGTTACTATGTAGGAACAAGTTTGTATAGGTATTTCAAAGATGCCCAGATCTGAGCTAAACGTGGTATGTCTCCCACTCCTAGAAATAACTTCATGCCCCATCTCCCTTACTTCCAGCTAGTAAGGATCACATAATTCCTAAAAAAGTTTTGACACAGATTCCTAATTCGGGTATTCAGCACATATAGCATGTTCCTGTAAGCAAGCACATTCTCATTCAAAGTTGCAAGTTACTATGTAGGAACAAGTTTGTATAGGTATTTCAAAGATGCCCAGAACTGAGCAAAACTTGGTATGTGTCCAACTCCTAGAAATAACTTCATGCCCCATCTACCTTACTTCCAGCTAGTAAGGATCACATAATTCCTAACAAAGATTTGACACAGATTCCCAATTCGGGCATTCAGAACATATAGCACGTTGCTGTAAGCAAGCACATTCTCATTCAAAGTTGGAAGTTACTATGTAGGAACAAGTTTGTATAGGTATTTCAAAGATGCCCAGAACTGAGCTAAACGTTGTATGTGTCCAAGTCCTAGAAATAACTTCATGCCCCATCTCCCTTACTTCCAGCTAGTAAGGATCACATAATTCCTAACAAAGTTTTGACACAGATTCCCTTTTCGGGCATTCAGAGCATATAGCACGTTGCTGTAAGCAAGCACATTCCCATTCAAAGTTGCAAGTTACTATGTAGGAACAAGTTTGTATAGGTATTTCAAAGATGCCCAGAACTGAGCTAAACTTGGTATGTGTCCAACTCCTAGAAATAATTTCATGCCCCATCTCCCTTACTTCCATCTAGTAAGGATCACATATTTCCTAACAAAGTTTTGACACAGATTCCCAATTCGGGCATTCAGAACATATAGCACGTTGCTGTAAGCAAGCACATTCTCATTCAAAGTTGCAAGTTACTATGTAGGAACAAGTTTGTATAGGTATTTCAAAGATGCCCAGAACTGAGCTAAACGTTGTATGTCTCCAACTCCTAGAAATAACTTCATGCCCCATCTCACTTACTTCCATCTAGTAAGGATCACATAATTCCTAACAAAGTTTTGACACAGATTCCCAATTCGGGCATTCAGAACATATAGCACGTTGCTGTAAGCAAGCACATTCTCATTCAAAGTTGCAAGTTACTATGTAGGAACAAGTTTGTATAGGTATTTCAAAGATGCCCAGAACTGAGCTAAACTTGGTATGTGTCAAACTCCTAGAAATAACTTCATGCCCCAACTCCCTTACTTCCAGCTAGTAAGGATCACATAATTCCTAACAAATTTTGACACAGATTCCCAATTCGGGCATTCAGAACATATAGCACGTTGCTGTAAGCAAGCACATTCTCATTCAAAGATGCAAGTTACTATGTAGGAACAAGTTTGTATAGGTATTTCAAAGATGCCCAGAACTGAGCTAAACTTGGTATGTGTCCAACTCCTAGAAATAACTTCATGCTCCACCTCCCTTACTTCCAGCTAGTAAGGATCACAGAATTCCTAACAAAGTTTTGACACAGATTCCCAATTCGGGCATTCAGAACATATAGCACGTTGCTGTAAGCAAGCACATTCTCATTCAAAGTTGCAAGTTACTATGTAGGAACAAGTTTGTATAGGTATTTCAAAGATGCCGAGAACTGAGCTAAACGTTGTATGTCTCCAACTCCTAGAAATAACTTCATGCCCCATCTCCCTTACTTCCAGCTAGTAAGGATCACATAATTCCTAACCAAATTTTGACACAGATTCCCAATTCGGGCATTCAAAACATATAGCACGTTGCTGTAAGCAAGCACATTCTCATTCAAAGTTGCAAGTTACTATGTAAGAACAAGTTTGTATAGGTATTTCAAAGATGCCCAAAACTGAGCTAAACTTGGTATGTCTCCAACTCCTAGAAATAACTTCATGCCCCATCTCCCTTACTTTCAGCTAGTAAGGATCACATAATTCCTAACAAAATTTTGACACAGATTCCCAATTCGGGTATTCAGAACATATAGCACGTTGCTGTAAGCAAGCACCTTCTCATTCAAAGTTGCAAGTTACTATGTAGGAACAAGTTTGTATAGGTATTTCAAAGATGCCCAGAACTGTGCTAAACTTGGTATGTGTCCAACTCCTAGAAATACCTTCATGCCCCAACTCCCTTACGTCCATCTAATAAGGATCACATAATTCCTATCAAAGTTTTGACACAGATTCCCAATTCGGGCATTCAGAACATATAGCACGTTGCTGTAAGCAAGCACATTCTCATTCAAAGATGCAAGTTACTATGTAGGAACAAGTTTGTATAGGTATTTCAAAGATGCCCAGAACTGAGCTAAACTTGGTATGTGTCCAACTCCTAGAAATAACTTCATGCCCCATCTCCCTTACTTCCAGCTAGTAAGGATCACATAATTCCTAACAAAGTTTTGACATAGATTCCCAATTTGGGCATTCAGAACATATAGCACGTTGCTGCAAGCAAGCACATTCTCATTCAAAGTTGCAAGTTACTATGTAGGAACAAGTTTGTATAGGTATTTCAAAGATGCCCAGAACTGAGCTAAACTTGGTATGTGTCCAACTCCTAGAAATAATTTCATGCCCCATCTCCCTTACTTCCAGCTAGTAAGGATCACATAATTCTTAACAAAGTTTTGACACAGATTCCCAATTCGGGCATTCAGAACATATAGCACGTTGCTGTAAGCAAGCAGATTCTCATTCAAAGATGTAAGTTACTATGTAGGAACAAGTTTGTATAGGTATTTCAAAGATGCCCAGAACTGAGCTAAACGTGGTATGTCTCCCACTCTTAGAAATAACTTCATGCCCCATCTCCCTTACTTCCAGCTAGTATGGATCACATAATTCCTAAAAAAGTTTTGACACAGATTCCTAATTCGGGTATTCAGCACATATAGCATGGTCCTGTAAGCAAGCACATTCTCATTCAAAGTTGCAAGTTACTATGTAGGAACAAGTTTGTATAGGTATTTCAAAGATGCCCAGAACTGAGCAAAACTTGGTATGTGTCCAACTCCTAGAAATAACTTCATGCCCCATCTACCTTACTTCCAGCTAGTAAGGATCACATAATTCCTAACAAAGATTTGACACAGATTCCCAATTCGGGCATTCAGAACATATAGCACGTTGCTGTAAGCAAGCACATTCTCATTCAAAGTTGGAAGTTACTATGTAGGAACAAGTTTGTATAGGTATTTCAAAGATGCCCAGAACTGAGCTAAACGTTGTATGTCTCCAACTCCTAGAAATAACTTCATGCCCCATCTCCCTTACTTCCAGCTAGGAAGGATCACATAATTCCTAACAAAGTTTTGACACAGATTCCCAATTCGGGCATTAAGAACATATAGCACGTTGCTATGAGCAAGCACATTCTCATTCAAAGTTGCAAGTTACTATGTAGGAACAAGTTTCTATAGGTATTTCAAAGATGCCCAGAACTGAGCTAATCTTGGTATGTGTCCAACTCCTAGAAATAATTTCATGCCCCATCTCACTTACGTCCAGCTAGTAAGGATCACATAATTCCTAACAAAGTTTTGACACAGATTCCAAATTCGGGCATTCAGAACATATAGCACGTTGCTGTAAGCAAGCACATTCTCATTCAAAGTTGCAAGTTACTATGTAGGAACAAGTTTGTATAGGTATTTCAAAGATGCCCAGAACTGAGCTAAACTTGGTATGTGTCCATCTCCTAGAAATATCTTCATGCCCCAATTCCCTTACTTCCAGCTAGTAAGGATCACATAATTCCTAACAAATTTTGACACAGATTCCCAATTCGGGCATTCAGAACATATAGCACGTTGCTATGAGCAAGCACATTCTCATTCAAAGTTGCAAGTTAATATGTAGGAACAAGTTTGTATAGGTATTTCAAAGATGCCAAGAACTGAGCTAAACTTGGTATGTGTCCAACTCCTAGAAATAATTTCATGCCCCATCTCACTTACTTCCAGCTAGTAAGGATCACATAATTCCTAACAAAGTTTTGACACAGATTCCCAATTCGGGCATTCAGAACATATAGCACGTTGCTGTAAGCAAGCACATTCTCATTTAAAGTTGCAAGTTACTATGTAGGAACAAGTTTGTATAGGTATTTCAAAGATGCCCAGAACTGAGCTAAACTTGGTATGTGTCCAACTCCTAGAAATATCTTCATGCCCCAACTCCCTTACTTCCAGCTAGTAAGGATCACATAATTCCTAACAAATTTTGACACAGATTCCCAATTCGGGCATTCAGAACATATAGCACGTTGCTGTAAGCAAGCACATTCTCATTCAAAGTTGCAAGTTACTATGTAGGAACAAGTTTGTATAGGTATTTCAAAGATGCCCAGAACTGAGCTAAACTTGGTATGTCTCCAACTCCTAGAAAAAACTTCATGCCCCAACTCCCTTACTTCCAGCTAGTATGGATGACATAATTCCTAACAAATTTTGACACAGATTCCCAATTCGGGCATTCAGAACATATAGCACGTTGCTGTAAGCAAGCACATTCTCATTCAAATTTGCAAGTTACTATGTAGGAACAAGTTTGTATAGGTATTTCAAAGATGCCCAGAACTGAGCTAATCTTGGTATGTGTCCAACTCCTAGAAATAACTTCATGTCCCATCTCCCTTACTTCCAGCTAGTAAGGATCACATAATTCCTAACAAAGTTTTGACACAGATTCCCTATTCGGGCATTGAGAACATATAGCACGTTGCTGTAAGCAAGCACATTCTCATTCAAATTTGCAAGTTACTATGTAGGAACAAGTTTGTATAGGTATTTCAAAGATGCCCAGAACTGAGCTAAACGTTGTATGTCTCCAACTCCTAGAAATAACTTCATGCCCCATCTCCCTTACTTCCAGCTAGTAAGCATCACATAATTCCTAACAAAGTTTTGACACAGATTCCCAATTCGGGCATTCAGAACATATAGCACGTTGCTGTAAGCAAGCACATTCTCATTCAAAGTTGCAAGTTACTATGTAGGAACAAGTTTGTATAGGTATTTCAAAGATGCCCAGAACTGAGCTAAACTTGGTATGTGTCCAACTCCTAGAAATAACTTCATGCTCCACCTCCCTTAATTCCAGCTAGTAAGGATCACAGAATTCCTAACAAAGTTTTGACACAGATTCCCAATTCGGGCATTCAGAACATATAGCACGTTGCTGTAAGCAAGCACATTCTCATTCAAAGTTGCAAGTTACTATGTAGGAACAAGTTTGTATAGGTATTTCAAAGATGCCGAGAACTGAGCTAAACGTTGTATGTCTCCAACTCCTAGAAATAACTTCATGCCCCATCTCCCTTACTTCCAGCTAGTAAGGATCACATAATTCCTAACAAAATTTTCACACAGATTCCCAATTCGGGCATTCAGAACATATAGCACGTTGCTGTAAGCAAGCACCTTCTCATTCAAAGTTGCAAGTTACTATGTAGGAACAAGTTTGTATAGGTATTTCAAAGATGCCCAGAACTGTGCTAAACTTGGTATGTGTCCAACTCCTAGAAATACCTTCATGCCCCAACTCCCTTACGTCCATATAATAAGGATCACATAATTCCTATCAAAGTTTTGACACAGATTCCCAATTCGGGCATTCAGAACATATAGCACGTTGCTGTAAGCAAGCAGATTCTCATTCAAAGATGTAAGTTACTATGTAGGAACAAGTTTGTATAGGTATTTCAAAGATGCCCAGATCTGAGCTAAACGTGGTATGTCTCCCACTCCTAGAAATAACTTCATGCCCCATCTCCCTTACTTCCAGCTAGTAAGGATCACATAATTCCTAAAAAAGTTTTGACACAGATTCCTAATTCGGGTATTCAGCACATATAGCATGTTCCTGTAAGCAAGCACATTCTCATTCAAAGTTGCAAGTTACTATGTAGGAACAAGTTTGTATAGGTATTTCAAAGATGCCCAGAACTGAGCAAAACTTGGTATGTGTCCAACTCCTAGAAATAACTTCATGCCCCATCTACCTTACTTCCAGCTAGTAAGGATCACATAATTCCTAACAAAGATTTGACACAGATTCCCAATTCGGGCATTCAGAACATATAGCACGTTGCTGTAAGCAAGCACATTCTCATTCAAAGTTGGAAGTTACTATGTAGGAACAAGTTTGTATAGGTATTTCAAAGATGCCCAGAACTGAGCTAAACGTTGTATGTGTCCAAGTCCTAGAAATAACTTCATGCCCCATCTCCCTTACTTCCAGCTAGTAAGGATCACATAATTCCTAACAAAGTTTTGACACAGATTCCCTTTTCGGGCATTCAGAGCATATAGCACGTTGCTGTAAGCAAGCACATTCCCATTCAAAGTTGCAAGTTACTATGTAGGAACAAGTTTGTATAGGTATTTCAAAGATGCCCAGAACTGAGCTAAACTTGGTATGTGTCCAACTCCTAGAAATAATTTCATGCCCCATCTCCCTTACTTCCATCTAGTAAGGATCACATATTTCCTAACAAAGTTTTGACACAGATTCCCAATTCGGGCATTCAGAACATATAGCACGTTGCTGTAAGCAAGCACATTCTCATTCAAAGTTGCAAGTTACTATGTAGGAACAAGTTTGTATAGGTATTTCAAAGATGCCCAGAACTGAGCTAAACGTTGTATGTCTCCAACTCCTAGAAATAACTTCATGCCCCATCTCACTTACTTCCATCTAGTAAGGATCACATAATTCCTAACAAAGTTTTGACACAGATTCCCAATTCGGGCATTCAGAACATATAGCACGTTGCTGTAAGCAAGCACATTCTCATTCAAAGTTGCAAGTTACTATGTAGGAACAAGTTTGTATAGGTATTTGAAAGATGCCCAGAACTGAGCTAAACTTGGTATGTGTCAAACTCCTAGAAATAACTTCATGCCCCAACTCCCTTACTTCCAGCTAGTAAGGATCACATAATTCCTAACAAATTTTGACACAGATTCCCAATTCGGGCATTCAGAACATATAGCACGTTGCTGTAAGCAAGCACATTCTCATTCAAAGATGCAAGTTACTATGTAGGAACAAGTTTGTATAGGTATTTCAAAGATGCCCAGAACTGAGCTAAACTTGGTATGTGTCCAACTCCTAGAAATAACTTCATGCTCCACCTCCCTTACTTCCAGCTAGTAAGGATCACAGAATTCCTAACAAAGTTTTGACACAGATTCCCAATTCGGGCATTCAGAACATATAGCACGTTGCTGTAAGCAAGCACATTCTCATTCAAAGTTGCAAGTTACTATGTAGGAACAAGTTTGTATAGGTATTTCAAAGATGCCGAGAACTGAGCTAAACGTTGTATGTCTCCAACTCCTAGAAATAACTTCATGCCCCATCTCCCTTACTTCCAGCTAGTAAGGATCACATAATTCCTAACCAAATTTTGACACAGATTCCCAATTCGGGCATTCAAAACATATAGCACGTTGCTGTAAGCAAGCACATTCTCATTCAAAGTTGCAAGTTACTATGTAAGAACAAGTTTGTATAGGTATTTCAAAGATGCCCAAAACTGAGCTAAACTTGGTATGTCTCCAACTCCTAGAAATAACTTCATGCCCCATCTCCCTTACTTTCAGCTAGTAAGGATCACATAATTCCTAACAAAATTTTGACACAGATTCCCAATTCGGGTATTCAGAACATATAGCACGTTGCTGTAAGCAAGCACCTTCTCATTCAAAGTTGCAAGTTACTATGTAGGAACAAGTTTGTATAGGTATTTCAAAGATGCCCAGAACTGTGCTAAACTTGGTATGTGTCCAACTCCTAGAAATACCTTCATGCCCCAACTCCCTTACGTCCATCTAATAAGGATCACATAATTCCTATCAAAGTTTTGACACAGATTCCCAATTCGGGCATTCAGAACATATAGCACGTTGCTGTAAGCAAGCACATTCTCATTCAAAGATGCAAGTTACTATGTAGGAACAAGTTTGTATAGGTATTTCAAAGATGCCCAGAACTGAGCTAAACTTGGTATGTGTCCAACTCCTAGAAATAACTTCATGCCCCATCTCCCTTACTTCCAGCTAGTAAGGATCACATAATTCCTAACAAAGTTTTGACATAGATTCCCAATTTGGGCATTCAGAACATATAGCACGTTGCTGCAAGCAAGCACATTCTCATTCAAAGTTGCAAGTTACTATGTAGGAACAAGTTTGTATAGGTATTTCAAAGATGCCCAGAACTGAGCTAAACTTGGTATGTGTCCAACTCCTAGAAATAATTTCATGCCCCATCTCCCTTACTTCCAGCTAGTAAGGATCACATAATTCTTAACAAAGTTTTGACACAGATTCCCAATTCGGGCATTCAGAACATATAGCACGTTGCTGTAAGCAAGCAGATTCTCATTCAAAGATGTAAGTTACTATGTAGGAACAAGTTTGTATAGGTATTTCAAAGATGCCCAGAACTGAGCTAAACGTGGTATGTCTCCCAATCTTAGAAATAACTTCATGCCCCATCTCCCTTACTTCCAGCTAGTATGGATCACATAATTCCTAAAAAAGTTTTGACACAGATTCCTAATTCGGGTATTCAGCACATATAGCATGTTCCTGTAAGCAAGCACATTCTCATTCAAAGTTGCAAGTTACTATGTAGGAACAAGTTTGTATAGGTATTTCAAAGATGCCCAGAACTGAGCAAAACTTGGTATGTGTCCAACTCCTAGAAATAACTTCATGCCCCATCTACCTTACTTCCAGCTAGTAAGGATCACATAATTCCTAACAAAGATTTGACACAGATTCCCAATTCGGGCATTCAGAACATATAGCACGTTGCTGTAAGCAAGCACATTCTCATTCAAAGTTGGAAGTTACTATGTAGGAACAAGTTTGTATAGGTATTTCAAAGATGCCCAGAACTGAGCTAAACGTTGTATGTGTCCAAGTCCTAGAAATAACTTCATGCCCCATCTCCCTTACTTCCAGCTAGTAAGGATCACATAATTCCTAACAAAGTTTTGACACAGATTCCCTTTTCGGGCATTCAGAGCATATAGCACGTTGCTGTAAGCAAGCACATTCCCATTCAAAGTTGCAAGTTACTATGTAGGAACAAGTTTGTATAGGTATTTCAAAGATGCCCAGAACTGAGCTAAACTTGGTATGTGTCCAACTCCTAGAAATAATTTCATGCCCCATCTCACTTACTTCCAGCTAGTAAGGATCACATAATTCCTAACAAAGTTTTGACACAGATTCCCAATTCGGGCATTCAGAACATATAGCACGTTGCTGTAAGCAAGCACATTCTCATTCAAAGTTGCAAGTTACTATGTAGGAACAAGTTTGTATAGGTATTTCAAAGATGCCCAGAACTGTGCTAAACATGGTATGTGTCCAACTCCTAGAAATCCCTTCATGCCCCAACTCCCTTACTTCCAGCTAGTAAGGATCACATAATTCCTAACAAATTTTGACACAGATTCCCAATTCGGGCATTCAGAACATATAGCACGTTGCTGTAAGCAAGCACATTCTCATTCAAAGTTGCAAGTTACTATGTAGGAACAAGTTTGTTAGGTATTTCAAAGATGCCCAGAACTGAGCTAAACTTGGTATGTGTCCAACTCCTAGAAATAACTTCATGCCCCATCTCCCTTACTTTCAGCTAGTAAGGATCACATAATTCCTAACAAAATTTTGACACAGATTCCCAATTCGGGCATTCAGAACATATAGCACGTTGCTGTAAGCAAGCACATTCTCATTCAAAGTTGCAAGTTACTATGTAGGAACAAGTTTGTATAGGTATTTCAAAGATGCCCAGAACTGTGCTAAACTTGGTATGTGTCCAACTCCTAGAAATACCTTCATGCCCCAACTCCCTTACGTACATCTAGTAAGGATCACATAATTCCTATGAAAGTTTTGAGACAGATTCCCATTTCGGGCATTCAGAACATATAGCACGTTGCTGTAAGCAAGCACATTCTCATTCAAAGATGCAAGTTACTATGTAGGAACAAGTTTGTATAGGTATCTCAAAGATGCTCAGAACTGAGCTAAACTTGGTATGTGTCCAACTCCTAGAAATAACTTCATGCCCCATCTCCCTTACTTCTAGCTAGTAAGGATCACATAATTCCTAACAAAGTTTTGACACAGATTCCCAATTCGGGCATTCAGATCATATAGCACGTTGCTGCAAGCAAGCACATTCTCATTCAAAGTTGCAAGTTACTATGTAGGAACAAGTTTGTATAGGTATTTCAAAGATGCCCAGAACTGAGCTAAACTTGGTGTGTGTCCAACTCCTAGAAATAATTTCATGCCCCATCTCCCTTACATCCAGCTAGTAAGGATCACATAATTCTTAACAAAGTTTTGACACAGATTCCCAATTCGGGCATTCAGAACATATAGCACGTTGCTGTAAGCAAGCAGATTCTCATTCAAAGATGTACGTTACTATGTAGGAACAAGTTTGTATAGGTATTTCAAAGATGCCCAGAACTGAGCTAAACGTGGTATGTCTCCCACTCCAAGAAATAACTTCATGCCCCATCTCCCTTACTTCCAGCGAGTAAGGATCACATAATTTCTAACAAAGTTTTGACACAGATTCCCAATTCGAGCATTCAGAACATATAGCACGTTGCTGTAAGCAAGCACATTCTCTTTCAAAGTTGGAAGTTACTATGTAGGAACAAGTTTGTATAGGTATTTCAAAGATGCCGAGAACTGAGCTAAACGTTGTATGTGTCCAAGTCCTAGAAATAACTTCATGCCCCATCTCCCTTACTTCCAGCTAGTAAGGATCACATAATTCCTACCAAAGTTTTGACACAGATTCCCTTTTCGGGCTTTCAGAGCATATAGCACGTTGCTGTAAGCAAGCACATTCCCATTCAAAGTTGCAAGTTACTATGTAGGAACAAGTTTGTATAGGTATTTCAAAGATGCCCAGAACTGAGCTAAACTTGGAATATGTCCAACTCCTAGAAATAACTTCATGCCCCAACTCCCTTACTTCCAGCTAGTAAGGATCACATAATTCCTAACAAATTTTGACACAGATTCCCAATTCGGGCATTCAGAACATATAGCATGTTGCTGTAAGCAAGCACATTCTCATTCAAAGTTGCAAGTTACTATGTAGGAACAAGTTTGTATAGGTATTTCAAAGATGCCCAGAACTGAGCTAAACTTGGTATGTTTCCAACTCCTAGAAATAACTTCATGCCCCAGCTCCCTTACTTCTAGCTAGTAAGGATCACATAATTCCTAAGAAAGTTTTGACCCAGATTCCCAATTCGGGCATTCAGAACATATAGCACGTTGCTGCAAGCAAGCACATTCTCATTCAAAGTTGCAAGTTACTATGTAGGAACAAGTTTGTATAGGTATTTCAAAGATGCCCAGAACTGAGCTAAACGTTGCATGTCTCCAACTCCTAGAAATAACTTCATGCCCCATCTCACTTACTTCCAGCTAGTAAGGATCACATAATTCCTAACAAAGTTTTGACAAAGATTCCCTTTTCGGGCATTCAGAGCATATAGCACGTTGCTGTAAGCAAGCACATTCTCATTCACAGTTGCAAGTTACTATGTAGGAACAAGTTTGTATAGGTATTTCAAAGATGCCCAGAACTGAGCTAAACTTGGTATGTGTCCAACTCCTAGAAATAACTTCATGCCCCATCTTCCTTACATTCAGCTAGTAAGGATCACATAATTCCTAACAAAGTTTTGACACAGATTCCCAATTCGGGCATTCAGAACATATAGCACGTTGCTGCAAGCAAGCACATTCTCATTCAAAGTTGCAAGTTACTATGTAGGAACAAGTTTGTATAGGTATTTCAAAGATGCCGAGAACTGAGCTAAACGTTGTATGTGTCCAAGTCCTAGAAATAACTTCATGCCCCATCTCCCTTACTTCCAGCTAGTAAGGATCACATAATTCCTACCAAAGTTTTGACACAGATTCCCTTTTCGGGCTTTCAGAGCATATAGCACGTTGCTGTAAGCAAGCACATTCCCATTCAAAGTTGCAAGTTACTATGTAGGAACAAGTTTGTATAGGTATTTCAAAGATGCCCAGAACTGAGCTAAACTTGGAATATGTCCAACTCCTAGAAATAACTTCATGCCCCAGCTCCCTTACTTCTAGCTAGTAAGGATCACATAATTCCTAAGAAAGTTTTGACCCAGATTCCCAATTCGAGCATTCAGAACATATAGCACGTTGCTGTAAGCAAGCACATTCTCATTCAAAGTTGCAAGTTACTATGTAGGAACAAGTTTGTATAGGTATTTCAAAGATGCCCAGAACTGAGCTAAACTTGGTATGTTTCCAACTCCTAGAAATAACTTCATGCCCCAGCTCCCTTACTTCTAGCTAGTAAGGATCACATAATTCCTAAGAAAGTTTTGACCCAGATTCCCAATTCGGGCATTCAGAACATATAGCACGTTGCTGCAAGCAAGCACATTCTCATTCAAAGTTGCAAGTTACTATGTAGGAACAAGTTTGTATAGGTATTTCAAAGATGCCCAGAACTGAGCTAAACGTTGCATGTCTCCAACTCCTAGAAATAACTTCATGCCCCATCTCACTTACTTCCAGCTAGTAAGGATCACATAATTCCTAACAAAGTTTTGACAAAGATTCCCTTTTCGGGCATTCAGAGCATATAGCACGTTGCTGTAAGCAAGCACATTCTCATTCACAGTTGCAAGTTACTATGTAGGAACAAGTTTGTATAGGTATTTCAAAGATGCCCAGAACTGAGCTAAACTTGGTATGTGTCCAACTCCTAGAAATAACTTCATGCCCCATCTTCCTTACATTCAGCTAGTAAGGATCACATAATTCCTAACAAAGTTTTGACACAGATTCCCAATTCGGGCATTCAGAACATATAGCACGTTGCTGCAAGCAAGCACATTCTCATTCAAAGTTGCAAGTTACTATGTAGGAACAAGTTTGTATAGGTATTTCAAAGATACCCAGAACTGAGCTAAACTTCGTATGTGTCCAACTCCTAGAAATAATTTCATGCCCCATCTCCCTTACTTCCAGCTAGTAAGGATCACATAATTCTTAACAAAGTTTTGACACAGATTCCCAATTCGGGCATTCAGAACATATAGCACGTTGCTGTAAGCAAGCAGAATCTCATTCAAAGATGTAAGTTACTATGTAGGAACAAGTTTGTATAGGTATTTCAAAGATGCCCAGAACTGAGCTAAACGTGGTATGTCTCCCACTCCTAGAAATATCTTCATGCCCCATCTCCCTTACTTCCAGCTAGTAAGGATCACATAATTCCTAACAAAGTTTTGACACAGATTCCTAATTCGGGTATTCAGCACATATAGCATGTTCCTGTAAGCAAGCACATTCTCATTCAAAGTTGCAAGTTACTATGTAGGAACAAGTTTGTATAGGTATTTCAAAGATGCCCAGAACTGAGCAAAACTTGGTATGTGTCCAACTCCTAGAAATAACTTCATGCCCCATCTCCCTTACTTCCAGCTAGTAAGGATCACATAATTCCTAACAAAGTTTTGACACAGATTCCGAATTCGGGCATTCAGAACATATAGCACGTTGCTGTAAGCAAGCACATTCTCATTCAAAGTTGGAAGTTGCTATGTAGGAACAAGTTTGTATAGGTATTTCAAAGATGCCCAGAACTGAGCTAAACGTTGTATGTGTCCAAGTCCTAGAAATAACTTCATGCCCCATCTCCCTTACTTCCAGCTAGTAAGGATCACATAATTCCTAACAAAGTTTTGACACAGATTCCCTTTTCGGGCATTCAGAGCATATAGCACGTTGCTGTAAGCAAGCACATTCCCATTCAAAGTTGCAAGTTACTATGTAGGAACAAGTTTGTATAGGTATTTCAAAGATGCCCAGAACTGAGCTAAACTTGGTATGTGTCCAACTCCTAGAAATAACTTCATGCCCCATCTCCCTTACTTCCAGCTAGTAAGGATCACATAATTCCTAACAAAGTTTTGACACAGATTCCCAATTCGGGCATTCAGAACATATAGCATGTTGCTGCAAGCAAGCACATTCTCATTCAAAGATGCAAGTTACTATGTAGGAACAAGTTTGTATAGGTATTTCAAAGATGCCCAGAACTGAGCTAAACTTGGTATGTGTCCAACTCCTAGAAATAACTTCATGCCCCATCTCCCTTACTTCCAGCTAGTAAGGATCACATAATTCCTAACAAAGTTTTGACACAGATTCCCAATTCGGGCATTCAGAACTTATAGCACGTTGCTGCAAGCAAGCACATTCTCATTCAAAGTTGCAAGTTACTATGTAGGAACAAGTTTGTATAGGTATTTCAAAGATGCCCAGAACTGAGCTAATCTTGGTATGTATCCAACTCCTAGAAATAACGTCATGCCCCATCTCCCTTACTTCCAGCTAGTAAGGATCACATAATTCCTAACCAAGTTTTGACACAGATTCCAAATTCGGGCATTCAGAACATATAGCACGTTGCTGTAAGCAAGCACATTCTCATTCAAAGTTGCAAGTTACTATGTAGGAACAAGTTTGTATAGGTATTTCAAAGATGCCCAGAACTGAGCTAAACTTGGTATGTCTCCAACTCCTAGAAATAACTTCATGCCCCATCTCCCTTACTTCCAGCTAGTAAGGATCACATAATTCCTAACAAAGTTTTGACACAGATTCCCAAATCGGTCATTAAGAAAATATAGCACGTTGCTGTAAGCAAGCACATTCTCATTCAAAGTTGCAAGTTACTATGTAGGAACAAGTTTGTATAGGTATTTCAAAGATGCCCAGAACTGAGCTAAACTTGGTATGTGTCCAACTCCTAGAAATAATTTCATGCCCCATCTCCCTTACTTCCAGCTAGTAAGGATCACATAATTCCTAACAAAGTTTTGACACAGATTCCCAATTCGGGCATTCAGAACATATAGCACGTTGCTGTAAGCAAGCACATTCTCATTAAAAGTTGCAAGTTACTATGTAGGAACAAGTTTGTATAGGTATTTCAAAGATGCCCAGAACTGAGCTAAACTTGGTATGTCTCCAACTCTTGGAAATAACTTCATGCCCCATCTCACTTACTTCCAGCTAGTAAGGATCACATAACTCCTAACAAAGTTTTGACACAGATTCCCTTTTCAGGCATTCAGAGCATATAGCACGTTGCTGTAAGCAAGCACATTCTCAATGAAAGTTGCAAGTTACTATGTAGGAACAAGTGTGTATAGGTATTTCAAAGATGTCCAGAACTGTGCTAAACATGGTATGTGTCAAACTCCTAGAAATACCTTCATGCCCCAACTCCCTTACTTCCAGCTAGTAAGGATCACATAATTCCTAACAAATTTTGACACAGATTCCCAATTCGGGCATTCAGAACATATAGCACGTTGCTGTAAGCAAGCACATTCTCATTCAAAGTTGCAAGTTACTATGTAGGAACAAGTTTGTATAGGTATTTCAAAGATGCCCAGAACTGAGCTAAACTTGGTATGTGTCCAACTCCTAGAAATACCTTCATGCCCCAACTCCCTTACTTCCAGCTAGTAAGGATCACATAATTCCTAACAAATTTTGACACACATTCCCAATTCGGGCATTCAGAACATATAGCACGTTGCTGTAAGCAAGCACATTCTCATTCAAAGTTGCAAGTTACTATGTAGGAACAAGTTTGTATAGGTATTTCAACGATGCCCAGAACTGAGCTAAACGTTGTATTTCTCCAACTCCTAGAAATAACTTCATGCCCCTCTCACTTACTTCCAGCTAGTAAGGATCACATAATTCCTAACAAAGTTTTGACACAGATTCCGAATTCGGGCATTCAGAACATATAGCACGTTGCTGTAAGCAAGCACATTCTCATTCAAAGTTGCAAGTTACTATGTAGGAACAAGTTTGTATAGGTATTTCAAAGATGCCCAGAACTGAGCTAAACGTTGTATGTCTCCAACTCCTAGAAATAACTTCATGCCCCTCTCACTTACTTCCAGCTAGTAAGGATCACATAATTCCTAACAAATTTTGACACACATTCCCAATTCGGGCATTCAGAACATATAGCACGTTGCTGTAAGCAAGCACATTCTCATTCAAAGTTGCAAGTTACTATGTAGGAACAAGTTTGTATAGGTATTTCAAAGATGCCCAGAACTGAGCTAAACGTTGTATGTCTCCAACTCCTAGAAATAACTTCATGCCCCTCTCACTTACTTCCAGCTAGTAAGGATCACATAATTCCTAACAAAGTTTTGACACAGATTCCGAATTCGGGCATTCAGAACATATAGCACGTTGCTGTAAGCAAGCACATTCTCATTCAAAGTTGCAAGTTACTATGTAGGAACAAGGTTGTATAGGTATTTCAAAGATGCCCAGAACTGAGCTAAACGTTGTATGTCTCCAACTCCTAGAAATAACTTCATGCCCCATCTCCCTTACTTCCAGCTAGTAAGGATCACATAATTCCTAACAAATTTTTGACACAGAGTCCCAATTCGGGCATTCAGAACATATAGCACGTTGCTGTAAGCAAGCACATTCTCATTCAAAGTTGCAAGTTACTATGTAGGAACAAGTTTGTATAGGTATTTCAAAGATGCCCAGAACTGAGCTAAACGTTGTATGTCTCCAACTCATAGAAATAACTTCATGCCCCATCTCACTTACTTCCAGCTAGTAAGGATCACATAATTCCTAACAAAGTTTTGACACAGATTCCCTTTTCGGGCATTCAGAGAATATAGCACGTTGCTGTAAGCAAGCACATTCTCATACAAAGTTGCAAGTTACTATGTAGGAACAAGTTTGTATAGGTATTTCAAAGATGCCCAGAACTGAGCTAAACGTTGTATGTCTCCAACTCCTAGAAATAACTTCATGCCCCATCTCACTTACTTCCAGCTAGTAAGCATCACATAATTCCTAACAAAGTTTTGACCCAGATTCCCAATTCGGGCATTCAGAACATATAGCACGTTGCTGTAAGCAAGCATATTCTCATTCAAAGTTGCAAGTTACTATGTAGGAACAAGTTTGTATAGGTATTTCAAAGATGCCCAGAACTGTGCTAAACTTGGTTTGTGACCAACTCCTAGAAATACCTTCATGCCCCATCTCCCTTACTTCCAGCTAGTAAGGATCACATAATTCCTAACAAAGTTTTGACACAGATTCCCAATTCGGGCATTCAGAACATATAGCACGTTGCTGCAAGCAAGCACATTCTCATTCAAAGTTGCAAGTTACTATGTAGGAACAAGTTTGTCTAGGTATTTCAAAGATGCCCAGAACTGAGCTAAACTTGGTATGTGTCCCACTCCTAGAAATAACGTCATGCCCCATCTCCCTTACTTCCAGCTAGTAAGGATCACATAATTCCTAACAAAGTTTTGACACAGATTCCCAAATAAGGCATTCAGAACATATAGCACGTTGCTGTAAGCAAGCAGATTTTCATTCAAAGATGCAAGTTACTATGTAGGAACAAGTTTGTATAGGTATTTCAAAGATGCCCAGAACTGAGCTAAACGTGGTATGTCTCCAACTCCTAGAAATAACTTCATGCCCCATCTCCCTTACTTCCAGCTAGTAAGGATCACATAATTCCTAACAAAGTTTTGACACAGATTCCCAATTCGGGCATTCAGAACATATAGCACGTTGATGTAAGCAAGCACATTCTCATTCAAAGTTGCAAGTTACTATGTAGGAACAAGTTTGTATAGGTATTTCAAAGATGCCCAGAACTGAGCTAAACTTGGTATGTGTCCAACTCCTAGAAATAACTTCATGCCCCATCTCCCTTACTTCCAGCTAGTAAGGATCACATAATTCCTAACAAAGTTTTGACACAGATTCCCAATTCGGGCATTCAGAACATATAGCACGTTGCTGCAAGCAAGCACATTCTCATTCAAAGTTGCAAGTTACTATGTAGGAACAAGTTTGTATAGGTATTTCAAAGATGCCCAGAACTGAGCTAAACGTTGTATGTCTTCAACTCCTAGAAATAACTTCATGCCCCATCTCACTTACTTCCAGCTTGTAAGGATCACATAATTCCTAACAAAGTTTTGACACAGATTCCCAATTCGGGCATTCAGAACATATAGCACGTTGCTGTAAGCAAGCACATTCTCATTCAAAGTTGCAAGTTACTATTTAGGAACAAGTTTGTATAGGTATTTCAAAGATGCCCAGAACTGAGCTAAACGTTGTATGTCTCCAACTCCTAGAAATAACTTCATGCCCCATCTCCCTTACTTCCAGCTAGTAAGGATCCCATAATCCTAACAAAGTTTTGACACAGATTCCCTTTTCGGGCATTCAGAGCATATAGCACGTTGCCGTAAGCAAGCAATTCTCATTCAAAGTTGCAAGTTACTATGTAGGAACAAGTTTATATAGGTATTTCTAAGATGCCCAGAACTGTGCTAAACTTGGTTTGTGTCCAACTCCTAGAAATAGCTTCATGCCCCATCTCCCTTACTTCCAGCTAGTAAGGATCACATAATTCCTAACAAAGTTTTGACATATTCCCAATTCGGGCATTCAGAACATATAGCACGTTGCTGTAAGCAAGCACATTCTCATTCAAAGTTGCAAGTTAATATGTGGGAACAAGTTTGTATAGGTATTTCAAAGATGCCCAGAACTGAGCTAAACTTGGTATGTGTCCAACTCCTAGAAATAACTTCATGCCCCATCTCCCTTACTTCCAGCTAGTAAGGATCACATAATTCCTAACAAAGTTTTGACACAGATTCCCAATTCGGGCATTCAGAACATATAGCACGTTGCTGTAAGCAAGCACATTCTCATTCAAAGTTGCAAGTTACTATGTAAGAACAAGTTTGTATAGGTATTTCAAAGATGCCCAGAACTGAGCTAAACTTGGTATGTGTCCAACTCCTAGAAATAACTTCATGCCCCATCTCCCTTACTTCTAGCTAGTAAGGATCACATAATTCCTAACAAAGTTTTGACACAGATTCCCAATTCGGGCATTCAGAACATATAGCACGTTGCTGTAAGCAAGCACATTCTCATTCAAAGATGCAAGTTACTATGTAGGAACAAGTTTGTATAGGTATTTCAAAGATGCCCAGAACTGAGCTAAACTTGGTATGTCTCCAACTCCTACAAATACCTTCATGCCCTAACTCCCTTACTTCCAGCTAGTAAGGATCATATAATTCCTAACAAATTTTGACACAGATTCCGAATTCGGGCATTCAGAACATATAGCACGTTGCTGTAAGCAAGCACATTCTCATTCAAAGTTGCAAGTTAATATGTGGGAACAAGTTTGTATAGGTATTTCAAAGATGCCCAGAATTGAGCTAAACTTGGTATGTGTCCAACTCCTAGAAATAACTTCAAGCCCCATCTCCCCAACTTCCAGCTAGTAAGGATCACATAATTCCTAACAAAGTTTTGACACATATTCCCAATTCGGGCATTCAGAACATATAGCACGTTGCTGTAAGCAAGCACATTCTCGTTCAAAAATGCAAGTTACTATGTAGGAACAAGTTTGTATAGGTATTTCAAAGATGCCCAGAACTGAGCTAAACGTTGTATGTGTCCAACTCCTACAAATAACTTCATGCTTCATCTCCCTTACTTCCAGCTAGTAAGGATCACATAATTCCTAACAAAGTTTTGACACAGATTCCCAATTTGGGCATTCAGAACATGTAGCACGTTGCTGCAAGCAAGCACATTCTC
This sequence comes from Diceros bicornis minor, assembly GCF_020826845.1. Lineage (NCBI taxonomy): Eukaryota > Metazoa > Chordata > Mammalia > Perissodactyla > Rhinocerotidae > Diceros > Diceros bicornis. The sequence goes on along the minus strand of NW_026690907.1, from coordinate 1,695,632 downwards.
ATTCAAAGTTGCAAGTTACTATGTAGGAACAAGTTTGTATAGGTATTTCAAAGATGACCAGAACTGAGCTAAACATTGTATGTGTCCAACTCCTAGAAATACATTCATGCCCCAACTGCCCCAACTCCCTTACTTCCAGCTAGTAAGGATCACATAATTCCTAACAAAGTTTTGACACAGATTCCCAATTCGGGCATTCAGAACATATAGCACGTTGCTGTAAGCAAGCACATTCTCATTCAAAGTTGCAAGTTACTATGTAAGAACAAGTTTGTATAGGTATTTCAAAGATGCCCAGAATTGAGCTAAACTTGGTATGTGTCCAACTCCTAGAAATACCTTCATGCCCCAACTCCCTTACTTCCAGCTAGTAAGGATCACATAATTCCTAACAAATTTTGACACAGATACCCAATTCGGGCATTCAGAACATACAGCACGTTGCTGTAAGCAAGCACATTCTCATTCAAAGTTGCAAGTTACTATGTAGGAACAAGTTTGTATAGGTACTTCAAAGATGCCCAGAACTGAGCTAAACTTGGTATGTGTCCAACTCCTAGAAATACCTTCATGCCCCAACTCCCTTACTTCCAGCTAGTAAGGATCACATAATTCCTAACAAATTTTGACACAGATTCCCAATTCGGGCATTCAGAACATATAGCACGTTGCTGTAAGCAAGCACATTCTCATTCAAAGTTGCAAGTTACTATGTAGGAACAAGTTTGTATAGGTATTTCAAAGATGCCGAGAACTGAGCTAAACTTTGTATCTGTCCAACTCCTAGAAATAACTTCATGCCTCATCTCCCTTACTTCCAGCTAGTAAGGATCACATAATTTCTAACAAAGTTTTGACACAGATTCCCAATTCGGACATTCAGAACACATAGCACGTTGCTGTAAGCAAGCACATTCTCATTCAAAGTTGCAAGTTACTATGTAGGAACAAGTTTGTATAGGTATTTCAAAGATGCCCAGAACCCAGCTAAACGTTGTATGTCTCCAACTCCTAGAAATAACTTCATGCCCCATCTCACTTACTTCCAGCTAGTAAGGATCACATAATTCCTAACAAAGTTTTGACACAGATTCCCAATTCGGGCATTCAGAACATATAGCACGTTGCTGTAAGCAAGCACATTCTCATTCAAAGTTGCAAGTTACTATCTAGGAACAAGTTTGTATAGGTATTTCAAAGATGCCCAGAACTGAGCGAAACTTGGTATGTGTCCAACTCCTAGAAACAACTTCATGCCACAACTCCCTTACTTCCAGCTAGTAAGGATCACATAATTCCTAACAAAGTTTTGACACAGATTCCCAATTAGGGCATTCAGAACATATAGCACGTTGCTGTAAGAAAGCACATTCTCATTCAAAGTTGCAAGTTACTATGTAAGAACAAGTTTGTATAGGTATTTCAAAGATGCCCAGAACTGAGCTAAACTTGGTATGTCTCCAACTCCTAGAAATAACTTCATGCCCCATCTCCCTTACTTCCAGCTAGTAAGGATCACATAATTCCTAACAAAGTTTTGACACAGATTCCCAATTCGGGCATTCAGAACATATAGCAACAGAACGTTGCTGTAAGCAAGCACATTCTCATTCAAAGTTGCAAGTTACTATGTAGGAACAAGTTTGTATAGGTATTTCAAAGATGCCCAGAACTGTGCTAAACTTTGTATGTGTCCAACTCCTAGAAATACCTTCATGCCCCAACGCCCTTACTTCCATCTAGTAAGGATCACATAATTTCTAACAAAGATTTGACACAGATTCCCTATTCGGGCATTCAGAACATATAGCACGTTGCTGTAAGCAAGCACATTCTCATTCAAAGTTGCAAGTTACTATGTAGGAACAAGTTTGTATAGGTATTTCAAAGATGCCCAGAACTGTGCTAAACTTGGTATGTGTCCAACTCCTAGAAATACCTTCATGCCCCAACTCCCTTACTTCCAGCTAGTAAGGATCACATAATTCCTAACAAATTTTGACACAGATTCCCAATTCCGGCATTCAGAACATATAGCACGTTGCTGTAAGCAAGCAGATTCTCATTCAAAGTTGCAAGTTACTATGTAGGAACAAGTTTGTATAGGTATTTCAAAGATGCCCAGAACTGAGCTAAACTTGGTATGTGTCCAACTCCTAGAAATAACTTCATGCCCCATCTCCCTTACTTCCAGCTAGTAAGGATCACATAATTCCTAACAAAGTTTTGACACAGATTCCCAATTAAGGCATTCAGAACATATAGCACGTTGCTGTAAGCAAGCACATTCTCATTCAAAGATGCAAGTTACTATGTAGGAACAAGTTTGTATAGGTATTTCAAAGATGCCCATAACTGAGCTAAATGTAGTATGTCTCCAACTCCTAGAAATAACTTCATGCCCCATCTCCCTTACTTCCAGCTAGTAAGGATCACATAATTCCTAACAAAGTTTTGACACAGATTCCCAATTCGGGCATTCAGAACATATAGCACGTTGCTGTAAGCAAGCAGATTCTCATTCAAAGTTGCAAGTTACTATGTAGGAACAAGTTTGTATATGTATTTCAAAATGCCCAGAACTGAGCTAAACTTGGTATGTGTCCAACTCCTAGAAATAACTTCATGCCCCATCTCCCTTACTTCCAGCTAGTAAGGATCACATAATTCCTAACAAAGTTTTGACACAGATTCCCAAATAAGGCATTCAGAACATATAGCACGTTGCTGTAAGCAAGCAGATTTTCATTCAAAGATGCAAGTTACTATGTAGGAACAAGTTTGTATAGGTATTTCAAAGATGCCCAGAACTGAGCTAAACGTGGTATGTCTCCAACTCCTAGAAATAACTTCATGCCCCATCTCCCTTACTTCCAGCTAGTAAGGATCACATAATTCCTAACAAAGTTTTGACACAGATTCCCAATTCGGGCATTCAGAACATATAGCACGTTGATGTAAGCAAGCACATTCTCATTCAAAGTTGCAAGTTACTATGTAGGAACAAGTTTGTATAGGTATTTCAAAGATGCCCAGAACTGAGCTAAACTTGGTATGTGTCAACTCCTAGAAATAACTTCATGCCCCATCTCCCTTACTTCCAGCTAGTAAGGATCACATAATTCCTAACAAAGTTTTGACACAGATTCCCAATTCGGGCATTCAGAACATATAGCACGTTGCTGCAAGCAAGCACATTCTCATTCAAAGTTGCAAGTTACTATGTAGGAACAAGTTTGTATAGGTATTTCAAAGATGCCCAGAACTGAGCTAAACGTTGTATGTCTTCAACTCCTAGAAATAACTTCATGCCCCATCTCACTTACATCCAGCTTGTAAGGATCACATAATTCCTAACAAAGTTTTGACACAGATTCCCAATTCGGGCATTCAGAACATATAGCACGTTGCTGTAAGCAAGCACATTCTCATTCAAAGTTGCAAGTTACTATGAAGGAACAAGTTTGTATAGGTATTTCAAAGATGCCCAGAACTGAGCTAAACGTTGTATGTCTCCAACTCCTAGAAATAACTTCATGCCCCATCTCACTTACTTCCAGCTAGTAAGGATCCCATAATTCCTAACAAAGTTTTGACACAGATTCCCTTTTCGGGCATTCAGAGCATATAGCACGTTGCTGTAAGCAAGCAATTCTCATTCAAAGTTGCAAGTTACTATGTAGGAACAAGTTTATATAGGTATTTCTAAGATGCCCAGAACTGTGCTAAACTTGGTTTGTGTCCAACTCCTAGAAATAGCTTCATGCCCCATCTCCCTTACTTCCAGCTAGTAAGGATCATATAATTCCTAACAAATTTTGACACAGATTCCGAATTCGGGCATTCAGAACATATAGCACGTTGCTGTAAGCAAGCACATTCTCATTCAAAGTTGCAAGTTAATATGTGGGAACAAGTTTGTATAGGTATTTCAAAGATGCCCAGAACTGAGCTAAACTTGGTATGTGTTCAACTCCTAGAAATAACTTCAAGCCCCATCTCCCTTACTTCCAGCTAGTAAGGATCACATAATTCCTAACAAAGTTTTGACACATATTCCCAATTCGGGCATTCAGAACATATAGCACGTTGCTGTAAGCAAGCACATTCTCGTTCAAAAATGCAAGTTACTATGTAGGAACAAGTTTGTATAGGTATTTCAAAGATGCCCAGAACTGAGCTAAACGTTGTATGTGTCCAACTCCTACAAATAACTTCATGCTTCATCTCCCTTACTTCCAGGTAGTAAGGATCACATAATTCCTAACAAAGTTTTGACACAGATTCCCAATTCGGGCATTCAGAACATGTAGCACGTTGCTGCAAGCAAGCACATTCTCATTCAAAGTTGCAAGTTACTATGTAGGAACAAGTTTGTATAGGTATTTCAAAGATGACCAGAACTGAGCTAAACATTGTATGTGTCCAACTCCTAGAAATACATTCATGCCCCAACTGCCCCAACTCCCTTACTTCCAGCTAGTAAGGATCACATAATTCCTAACAAAGTTTTGACACAGATTCCCAATTCGGGCATTCAGAACATATAGCACGTTGCTGTAAGCAAGCACATTCTCATTCAAAGTTGCAAGTTACTATGTAAGAACAAGTTTGTATAGGTATTTCAAAGATGCCCAGAATTGAGCTAAACGTGGTATGTCTCCAACTCCAAGAAATGACTTCATGCCCCATCTCCCTTACTTCCAGCTAGTAAGGATCACATAATTCCTAACAAAGTTTTGACACAGATTCCCAATTCGGGCATTCAGAACATATAGCACGTTGCTGTAAGCAAGCAGATTCTCATTCAAAGTTGCAAGTTACTATGTAGGAACAAGTTTGTATAGGTATTTCAAAGATGCCCAGAACTGAGCTAAACTTGGTATGTCTCCAACTCCTAGAAATAACTTCATGCCCCATCTCCCTTACTTCTAGCTAGTAAGGATCACATAATTCCTAACAAAGTTTTGACACAAATTCCCAATTTGGGCATTCAGAACATATAGCACGTTGCTGTAAGCAAGCACATTCTCATTCAAAGATGCAAGTTACTATGTAGGAACAAGTTTGTATAGGTATTTCAAAGATGCCCAGAACTGAGCTAAACTTGGTATGTGTCCAACTCCTAGAAATACCTTCATGCCCTAACTCCCTTACCTCCAGCTAGTAAGGATGACATAATTCCTAACAAATTTTGACACAAATTCCGAATTCGGGCATTCAGAATATATAGCACGTTGCTGTAAGCAAGCACATTCTCATTCAAAGTTGCAAGTTACTATGTAGGAACAAGTTTGTATAGGTATTTCAAAGATGCCCAGAACTGAGCTAAACTTGGTATGTGTCCAACTCCTAGAAATAACTTCATGCCCCATCTTCCTTACTTCCAGCTAGTAAGGATCACATAATTCCTAACAAATTTTGACACAGATTCCCAATTCGGGTATTCAGAACATATAGCACGTTGCCATAAGCAAGCAGATTCTCATTCAAAGATGCAAGTTACTATGTAGGAACAAGTTTGTATAGGTATTTCAAAGATGCCCAGAACTGTGCTAAACTTGGTATGTGTCCAACTCCTAGAAATACCTTCATGCCCCAACTCCCTTACTTCCAGCTAGTAAGGATCACATAATTCCTAACAAATTTTGACACAGATTCCAAATTCCGGCATTCAGAACATATAGCACGTTGCTGTAAGCAAGCACATTCTCATTCAAAGTTGCAAGTTACTATGTAGGAACAAGTTTGTATAGGTATTTCAAAGATGCCCAGAACTGAGCTAAACGTTGTATGTCTTCAACTCCTAGAAATAACTTCATGCCCCATCTCACTTACTTCCTGCTATTATGGATCACATAATTTCTAACAAAGTTTTGACACAGATTCCCAATTCGGGCATTCAGAACATATAGCACGTTGCTGTAAGCAAGCACATTCTCATTCAAAGTTGCAAGTTACTATGTAGGAACAAGTTTGTATAGGTATTTCAAAGATGCCCAGAACTGAGCTAAACGTTGTATGTCTCCAACTCCTAGAAATAACTTCATGCCCCATCTCCTTTACATCCAGCTAGTAAGGATCACATAATTCCTAACAAAGTTTTGACACAGATTCCCAATTCGGGCATTCAGAACATGTAGGACGTTGCTGTAAGCAAGCACATTCTCATTCAAAGTTGCAAGTTACTATGTAGAAACAAGTTTGTATAGGTATTTCAAAGATGCCCAGAACTGAGCTAAGCGTTGTATGTCTCCAACTCCTAGAAATAACTTCATGCCCCATCTCCCTTACTTCCAGCTAGTAAGGATCACATAATTCCTAACAAAGTTTTGACACAGATTCCCAATTCGGGCATTCAGAACATATAGCACGTTGATGTAAGCAAGCACATTCTCATTCAAAGTTGCAAGTTACTATGTAGCAACAAGTTTGTATAGGTATTTCAAAGATGCCCAGAACTGAGCTAAACTTGGTATGTCTCCAACTCCTAGAAATAACTTCATGCCCCATCTCCCTTACTTCCACCTAGTAAGGATCACATAATTCCTAACAAAATTTTGACACAGATTCCCAATTCGGGCATTCAGAACATATCGCACGTTGCTGTAAGCAAGCACATTCTCATTCAAAGTTGCAAGTTACTATGTAGGAACAAGTTCGTATAGGTATTTCAAAGATGCCCAGAACTGTGCTAAACTTGGTATGTGTCCAACTCCTAGAAATTCCTTCATGCCCCATCTCCCTTGATTCCAGCTGATAAGGATCACATAATTCCTAACAAATTTTGACACAGATTCCCAATTCGGGCATTCAGAACATATAGCATGTTGCTGTAAGCAAGCACATTCTCATTCAAAGTTGCAAGTTACTATGTAGGAACAAGTTCGTATAGGTATTTCAAAGATGCCCAGAACTGAGCTAAACTTGGTATGTGTCCAACTCCTAGAAATAACTTCATGCCCGATCTCCCTTGCTTCCATCTAGTAAGGATCACATAATTCCTAACAATGTTTTGACACAGATTACCAATTCGGGCATTCAGAACATATAGCACATTGCTGTAAGCAAGCACATTCTCATTCAAAGTTGCAAGTTACTATGTAGGAACAAGTTTGTATAGGTATTTCAAAGATGCCCAGAACTGAGCTAAACTTGGTATGTCTCCAACTCCTGGAAATAATTTCATGCCCCATCTCCCTTACTTCCAGGTAGTAAGGATCACATAATTCCTAAGAAAATTTTGACAAAGCTTCCCTATTCGGGCATTCAGAACATATAGCACGTTACTGTAAGCAAGCACATTCTCATTCAGAGTTGCAAGTTACTATGTAGAAACAAGTTTGTATAGGTATTTCAAAGATGCCCAGAACTGAGCTAAATGTTGTATGTCTCCAACTCCTAGAAATAACTTCATGCCCCATCTCCCTTACTTCCAGCTAGTAATGATCACATAATTCCTAACAAAGTTTTGACACAGATTCCCAATTCGGGCATTCAGTTCATATAGCACGTTGATGTAAGCAAGCACATTCTCATTCAAAGTTGCAAGTTACTATGTAGGAACAAGTTTGTATAGGTATTTCAAAGATGTCCAGAACTGAGCTAAACTTGCTATGTCTCCAACTCCTAGAAATAACTTCATGCCCCATCTCCCTTACTTCCTGCTACTAAGGATCACATAATTCCCAACAAAGTTTTGACACAGATTCCGAATTGGGGCATTCAGAACATATCGCACGTTGCTGTAAGCAATCACATTCTCATTCAAAGTTGCAAGTTACTATGTAGGAACAAGTTTGTATAGGTATTTCAAAGATGCCCAGAACTGAGCTAAACCTTGTATGTGTCCAACTCCTAGAAATACCTTCATGCCCAAACTGCCCCAACTCCCTTACTTCCAGCTAGTAAGGATCACATAATTCCTAATAAAGTTTTGACCCAGATTCCCAATTCGGGCATTCAGAACATATAGCACGTTGCTGTAAGCAAGCACATTCTCATTCAAAGTTGCAAGATACTATGTAAGAACAAGTTTGTATAGGTATTTCAAAGATGCCCAGAACTGAGCTAAACTTGGTATGTGTCCAACTCCAAGAAATAACTTCATGCCCCATCTCCCTTACTTCCAGCTAGTAAGGATCACATAATTCCTAACAAAGTTTTGACACAGATTCCCAATTCGGGCATTAAGAACATATAGCACGTTGCTGTAAGCAAGCACATTCTCATTCAAAGTTGCAAGTTACTATGTAGGAACAAGTTTGTATAGGTATTTCAAAGATGCCCAGAACTGTGCTAAACTTGGTATGTGTCCAACTCCTAGAAATACCTTCATGCCCCAACTCCCTTACTTCCATCTAGTAAGGATCACATAATTTCTACCAGTTTTGACACAGATTCCCTTTTCGGGCATTCAGAGCATATAGCACGTTGCTGTAAGCAAGCAATTCTCATTCAAAGTTGCAAGTTACTATGTAGGTACAAGTTTGTATACGTATTTCTAAGATGCCCAGAACTGTGCTAAACTTGGTTTGTGTCCAACTCCAAGAAATAGCTTCATGCCCCAACTCCCTTAATTCCAGCTAGTAAGGATCACATAATTCCTAACAAATTCTGACACAGATTCCCAATTCGGGCATTCAGAACATATAGCACTTTGCTGTAAGCAAGCACATTCTCATTCAAAGTTGCAAGTTACTATGTAGGAACAAGTTTGTATAGGTATTTCAAAGATGCCCAGAACTGAGCTAAACTTGGTATGTGTCCAACTCCTTGAAATAACATCATGCCCCATCTCCCTTACTTCCAGCTAGTAAGGATCACATAATTCCTAACAAAGTTTTGACACAGATTCCCAATTCGGGCATTCAGAACATATCGCACGTTGCTGTAAGCAAGCACATTCTCATTCAAAGTTGCAAGTTACTATGTAGGAATAAGTTTGTATAGGTATTTCAAAGATGCCCAGAACTGTGCTAAACTTGGTATGTGTCCAACTCCTAGAAATACCTTCATGCCCCAACTCCCTTACTTCCAGCTAGTAAGGATCACATAATTCCTAACAAATTTTGACACAGATTCCCAATTCCGGCATTCAGAACATATAGCACCTTGCTGTAAGCAAGCACATTCTCATTCAAATATGCAAGTTACTATGTAGGAACAAGCTTATATAGGTATTTCAAAGATGCCCAGAACTGAGCTAAACTTGGTATGTGTCCAACTCCTAGAAATAACTTCATGCCCCATCTCCCTTACTTCCAGCTAGTAAGGATCAGATAATTCCTAACAAAGTTTTGACACAGATTCCCAATTCGGGCATTCAGAACATATAGCACGTTGCTGCAAGCAAGCACATTCTCATTCAAAGTTGCAAGTTACTATGTAGGAACAAGTTTGTATAGGTATTTCAAAGATGCCCAGAACTGAGCTAAACGTTGTATGTCTCCAACACCTAGAAATAACTTCATGCCCCATCTCACTTACTTCCAGCTAGTAAGGATCACATAATTCCTAACAAAGTTTTGACACAGATTCCCTTTTCGGGCATTGAGAACATATAGCACGTTGCTGTAAGCAAGCACATTCTCATTTAAAGTTGCAAGTTACTATGTAGGAACAAGTTTGTATAGGTATTTCAAAGATGCCCAGAACTGAGCTAAACTTGGTATGTGTCCAACTCCTAGAAATAACTTCATGCCCCATCTCCCTTACTTCCAGCTAGAAAGGATCACATAATTCCTAACAAAGTTTTGACACAGATTCCCAATTCGGGCATTCAGAACATATAGCACGTTGCTGTAAGCAAGCACATTCTCATTCAAAGTTGCAAGATACTATGTAGGAACTAGTTTGTATAGGTATTTCAAAGATGCCCAGAACTGAGCTAAACTTGGTATGTGTCCAACTCCGAGAAATAACATCATGCCCCATCTCACTTACTTCCAGCTAGTAAGGATCACATAATTCCTAACAAAGATTTGACACAGATTCCCTTTTCGGGCATTCAGAACATATAGCACGTTGCTGTAAGCAAGCACATTCTCATTCAAAGTTGCAAGTTACTATGTAGGAACAAGTTTGTATAGGTATTTCAAAGATGCCCAGAACTGAGCTAAACTTGGTATGTGTCCAACTCCTAGAAATAACTTCATGCCCCATCTCCCTTACTTCCAGCTAGTAAGGATCACATAATTCCTAACAAAGTTTTGACACAGATTCCCAATTCGGGCATTCAGACCATATAGCACGTTGCTGTAAGCAAGCACATTCTCATTCAAAGTTGCAAGTTACTATGTAGGAACAAGTTTGTATAGGTATTTCAAAGATGCCCAGAACTGAGCTAAACGTTGTATGTCTCCAACTCCTAGAAATAACTTCATGCCCCATCTCACTTACTTCCAGCTAGTAAGGATCACATAATTCCTAACAAAGTTTTGACACAGATTCCCTTTTCGGGCATTCAGAGCATATAGCACGTTGCTGTAAGCAAGCACATTCTCATTCAAAGTTGCAAGTTACTATGTAGGAACAAGTTTGTATAGGTATTTCAAAGATGCCCAGAACTGTGCTAAACTTGGTATGTGTCCAACTCCTAGAAATACCTTCATGCCCCAACTCCCTTACTTCCAGCTAGTAAGGAACACATAATTCCTAACAAATTTTGACACAGATTCCCAATTCGGGCATTCAGAACATATAGCACGTTGCTGTAAGCAAGCACGTTCTCATTCAAAGATGCAAGTTACTATGTAGGAACAAGTTTGTATAGGTATTTCAAAGATGCCCAGAACTGAGCTAAACTTGGTATGTCTCCAACTCCTAGAAATAACTTCATGCCCCATCTCCCTTACTTACAGCTACTAAGGATCACATAATTCCTAACAAAGTTTTGACACAGATTCCGAATTCGGGCATTCAGAACATATCGCACGTTGCTTTAAGCAATCACATTCTCATTCAAAGTTGCAAGTTACTATGTAGGAACAAGTTTGTATAGGTATTTCAAAGATGCACAGAAGTGAGCTAAACGTTGTATGTCTCCAACTCCTAGAAATAACTTCATGCCCCAACTCCCTTACTTCCAGCCGGTAAGGATAACATAATTCCTAAAAAGTTTTGACACAGATTCCCAATTCGGGCATTCAGAACATATCGCACGTTGCTGTAAGCAAGCACATTCTCATTCAAAGTTGCAAGTTACTATGTAGGAACAAGTTTGTATAGGTATTTCAAAGATGCCCAGAAGTGAGCTAAACTTGGTATGTGTCCATCTCCTAGAAATAACTTCATGCCCCAAACTCCCTTACTTCCAGCTAGTAAGGATCACATAATTCCTAACAAAGTTTTGACACAGATTCCCAATTCGGGCATTCAGAACATGTAGCACGTTGCTGTAAGCAAGCACATTCTCATTCAAAGTTTCAAGTTACTATGTAGGAACAAGTTTGTATAGGTATTTCAAAGATGCCGAGAACTGAGCTAAACTTGGTTTGTGTCCAACTCCTAGAAATAACTTCATGCCCCATCTCCCTTACTTCCAGCTAGTAAGGATCACATAATTCCTAACAAAGTTTTGACACAGATTCCCAAATCGTTCATACAGAACATGTAGCACGTTGCTGTAAGCAAGCACATTCTCATTCAAAGTTGTAAGTTACTATGTAGGAACAAGTTTGTACAGGTATTTCAAGGATTCCCAGAACTGAGCTAAACGTTGTATGTCTCCAACTCCTAGAAATATCTTCATGCCCAATCTCCCTTACTTCCAGCTAATAAGGATCACATAATTTCTCACAAAGTTTTGACACAGGTTCCCAATTCGGGCATTCAGAACATGTAGCACGTTGCTGTAAGCAAGCACATTCTCATTCAAAGTTGCAAGTTACTATGTAGGAACAAGTTTGTATAGGTATTTCAAAGATGCACAGAAATGAGCTAAACGTTGTATGTCTCCAACTCCTAGAAATAACTTCATGCCCCAACTCCCTTACTTCCAGCCGGTAAGGATCACATAATTCCTAAAAAGTTTTGACACAGATTCCCAATACGGGCATTCAGAACATATCGCACGTTGCTGTAAGCAAGCACATTCTCATTCAAAGTTGCAAGTTACTATGTAGGGACACGTTTGTATAGGTATTTCAAAGATGCCCAGAAGTGAGCTAAACTTGGTATGTGTCCATCTCCTAGAAATAACTTCATGCCCCAAACTCCCTTACTTCCAGCTAGTAAGGATCACATAATTCCTAACAAAGTTTTGACACAGATTCCCAATTCGGGCATTCAGAACATATAGCACGTTGCTGTAAGCAAGCACATTCTCATTCAAAGTTGCAAGTTACTATGTAGGAACAAGTTTGAATAGGAATTTCAAAGATGCCCAGAACTGAGCTAAACTTGGTATGTGTCCAACTCCTAGAAATAACTTCATGCCCCATCTCCCTTACTTCCACCTAGTAAGGATCACATAATTCCTAACAAGGTTTTGACACAGATTCCCAATTCGCGCATTCAGAACATATAGCACGTTGCTGTAAGCAAGCACATTCTCATACAAAGTTGCAAGTTACTATGTAGGAACAAGTTTGAATAGGATATTCAAAGATGCCCAGAACTGAGCTAAACTTGGTATGTCTCCAACTCCTAGAAATAACTTCATGCCCCATCTCCCTTACTTCCAGCTAGTAAGGATCACATAATTCCTAACAAAGTTTTGACACAGATTCAAAATTCAGGCATTCAGTTCATATAGCACGTTTATGTAAGCAAGCACATTCTCATTCAAAGTTGCAAGTTACTATGTAGGAACAAGTTTGTATAGGTATTTCAAAGATGCCCAGAACTGAGCTAAACGTTGTATGTCTCCAACTCCTAGAAATAACATCATGCCCCATCTCCCTTACTTCCAGCTAGTAAGGATCACATAATTCCTAACAAAGTTTTGACACAGATTCCCAATTCGGGCATTCAGAACATATAGCACGTTGCTGTAAGCAAGCACATTCTCATTCAAAGTTGCAAGTTACTATGTAGGAACAAGTTTGTATAGGTATTTCAAAGATGCCCAGAACTGAGCTAAACTTGGTATGTGTCCATCTCCTAGAAATAACTTCATGCCCCAAACTCCCTTACTTCCAGCTAGTAAGGATCACATAATTCCTAACAAAGTTTTGACACAGATTCCCAATTCGGGCATTCAGATCATATAGCACGTTGCCGTAAGGAAGCACATTCTAATTCAAAGTTGCAAGTTACTATGTAGGAACAAGGTTGAATAGATATTTCAAAGATGCCCAGAACTCAGCTAAACGTGGTATGTCTCCCACTCCTAGAAATAACTTCATGCCCCATCTCCCTTACTACCAGCTAGTAAGGATCACATAATTCCTAACAAAGTTTTGACACAGATTCCTAATTCGGGTATTCAGCACATATAGCACGTTCCTGTAAGCAAGAACATTCTCATTCAAAGTTGCAAGTTACTATGTAGGAACAAGTTTGTATAGGTATTTCAAAGATGCCCAGAACTGAGCTAAACGTTGTATGTCTTCAACTCCTAGAAATAACTTCATGCCCCATCTCACTTACTTCCTGCTATTATGGATCACATAATTTCTAACAAAGTTTTGACACAGATTCCCAATTCGGGCATTCAGAACATATAGCACGTTGCTGTAAGCAAGCACATTCTCATTCAAAGTTGCAAGTTACTATGTAGGAACAAGTTTGTATAGGTATTTCAAAGATGCCCAGAACTGAGCTAAACGTTGTATGTCTCCAACTCCTAGAAATAACTTCATGCCCCATCTCCCTTACATCCAGCTAGTAAGGATCACATAATTCCTAACAAAGTTTTGACACAGATTCCCAATTCGGGCATTCAGAACATGTAGGACGTTGCTGTAAGCAAGCACATTCTCATTCAAAGTTGCAAGTTACTATGTAGAAACAAGTTTGTATAGGTATTTCAAAGATGCCCAGAACTGAGCTAAGCGTTGTATGTCTCCAACTCCTAGAAATAACTTCATGCCCCATCTCCCTTACTTCCAGCTAGTAAGGATCACATAATTCCTAACAAAGTTTTGACACAGATTCCCAATTCGGGCATTCAGAACATATAGCACGTTGCTGTAAGCAAGCACATTCTCATTCAAAGTTGCAAGTTACTATGTAGCAACAAGTTTGTATAGGTATTTCAAAGATGCCCAGAACTGAGCTAAACTTGGTATGTCTCCAACTCCTAGAAATAACTTCATGCCCCATCTCCCTTACTTCCACCTAGTAAGGATCACATAATTCCTAACAAAATTTTGACACAGATTCCCAATTCGGGCATTCAGAACATATCGCACGTTGCTGTAAGCAAGCACATTCTCATTCAAAGTTGCAAGTTACTATGTAGGAACAAGTTCGTATAGGTATTTCAAAGATGCCCAGAACTGTGCTAAACTTGGTATGTGTCCAACTCCTAGAAATTCCTTCATGCCCCATCTCCCTTGTTTCCAGCTGATAAGGATCACATAATTCCTAACAAATTTTGACACAGATTCCCAATTCGGGCATTCAGAACATATAGCACGTTGCTGTAAGCAAGCACATTCTCATTCAAAGTTGCAAGTTACTATGTAGGAGCAAGTTTGAATAGGAATTTCAAAGATGCCCAGAACTGAGCTAAACTTGGTATGTGTCCAACTCCTAGAAATAACTCCATGCCCCATCTCCCTTACTTCCAGCTAGTAAGGATCACATAATTCCTAACAAAGTTTTGACACAGATTCCCAATTCGGGCATTCAGAACATATAGCACGTTTCTGTAAGCAAGCACATTCTCATTCAAAGTTGCTACTTAATATGTAGGAAGAAGTTTGTATAGGTATTTCAAAGATGCCAAGAACTGAGCTAAACGTTGTATGTCTCCAACTCCTAGAAATAACTTCATGCCCCATCTCCCTTACTTCCAGCTAGTAAGGATCACATAATTCCTAACAAAGTTTTGACACAGATTCCCAATTCGGGCATTCAGAACATATAGCACGTTTCTGTAAGCAAGCACATTCTCATTCAAAGTTGCAAGTTACTATGTAGGAACAAGTTTGTATAGGTATTTCAGAGATGCCCAGAACTGAGCTAATCTTGGTATGTGTCCAACTCCTAGAAATAACTTCATGCCCCATCTCCCTTAATTCCAGCTAGTAAGGATCACATAATTTCTAACAAAGTTTTAACACAGATTCCCAATTCGGGCATTCAGAACATAGAGCACGTTGATGTAAGCAAGCACATTCTCATTCAAAGATGCAAGTTACTATGTAGGAACAAGTTTGTATAGGTATTTCAAAGATGCCCAGAACTGAGCTAAACTTGGTATGTCTCCAACTCCTAGAAATAACTTCATGCCCCATCTCCCTTACTTCCATCTAGTAAGGATCACATAATTCCTACCAAAGTTTTGACACAGATTCCCAATTCGGGCATTCAGAACATATAGCACGTTGCTGTAAGCAAGCACATTCTCATTCAAAGTTGCAAGTTACTATGTAGGAACAAGTTTGTATAGGTATTTCAAAGATGCCCAGAACTGAGCTAAACTTGGTATGTGTCCAACCTCTAGAAATAACTTCATGCCCCAACTCCCTTACTTCCAGCTAGTAAGGATCACATAATTCCTAACAAAGTTTTGACACAGATTCCCAATTCGGGCATTCAGAACATGTAGCACGTTGCTGTAAGCAAGCACATTCTCATTCAAAGTTGCAAGTTACTATGTAGGAACAAGTTTGTATAGGTATTTCAAAGATGCCCAGAACTGAGCTAAACGTTGTATGTCTCCAACTCCTAGAAATAACTTCATGCCCCATCACCCTTACTTCCAACTAGTAAGGATCACATAATTCCTAACAAAGTTTTGACACAGATTCCCAATTCGGGCATTCAAACATATAGCACGTTGCTGTAAGCAAGCATATTCTCATTCAAATTTGCAAGTTACTATGTAGGAACAAGTTTGTATAGGTATTTCAAAGATGCCCAGAACTGAGCTAAACTTGGTATGTGTCCAACCTCAAGAAATAACTTCATGCCCGAACTCCCTTACTTCCAGCTAGTAAGGATCACATAATTCCTAACAAAGTTTTGACACAGATTCCCAATTCGGGCATTCAGAACATATAGCAAGTTGCTGTAAGCAAGCACATTCTCATTCAAAGTTGCAAGTTACTATGTAGGAACAAGTTTGTATAGGTATTTCAAAGATGCCCAGAACTGAGCTAAACTTGGTATGTGTCCAACTCCTAGAAATAACGTCATGCCCCATCTCACTTACTTCCAGGTAGTAAGGATCACATAATTCCTAACAAAGTTTTGACACAGATTCCCAATTCGGGCATTCAGAACATATAGCACGTTGCTGTAAGCAAGCACATTCTCATTCAAAGTTGCAAGTTACTATGTAGGAGCAAGTTTGAATAGGAATTTCAATGATGCCCAGAACTGAGTTAAACTTGGTATGTGTCCAACTCCTAGAAATAACTCCATGCCCCATCTCCCTTACTTCCAGCTAGTAAGGATCACATAATTCCTAACAAAGTTTTGACAAATTCCCAATTCGGGCATTCAGAATATATATCACGTTGCTGTAGGCAAGCACATTCTCATTCAAAGTTGCAAGTTACTATGTAGGAACAAGTTTGTATAGGTATTTCAAAGATGCCCAGAACTGTGCTAAATTTGGTATGTGTCCAACTCCTAGAAATACCTTCATGCCCCAACTCCCTTACTTCCAGCTAGTAAGGATCACATAATTCCTAACAAATTTTGACACAGATTCCCAATTCGAGCATTCAGAACATATAGCACGTTGCTGTAAGCAAGCACATTCTCATTCAAAGTTGCAAGTTCATATGTAGGAACAAGTTTGTATAGGTATTTCAAAGATGCCCATAAGTGAGCTAAACGTTGTATGTCTCCAACTCCTAGAAATAACTTCATGCCCCATCTCCCTTACTTCCAGCTAGTAAGGATCACATAATTCCTAACAAAGTTTTTACACAGATTCCCAATTCGGGCATACAGAACATGTAGCACGTTGCTGTAAGCAAGTACATTCTCATTCAAAGTTGCTACTTAATATGTAGGAAGAAGTTTGTATAGGTATTTCAAAGATGCCAAGAACTGAGCTAAACGTTGTATGTCTCCAACTCCTAGAAATAACTTCATGCCCCATCTCCCTTACTTCCAGCTAGTAAGGATCACATAATTCCTAACAAAGTTTTGACACAGATTACCAATTCGGGCATTCAGAACATAGAGCACGTTGATGTAAGCAAGCACATTCTCATTCAAAGATGCAAGTTACTATGTAGGAACAAGTTTGTATAGGTATTTCAAAGATGCCCAGAACTGAGCTAAACTTGGTATGTCTCCAACTCCTAGAAATAACTTCATGCCCCATCTCCCTTACTTCCATCTAGTAAGGATCACATAATTCCTAACAAAGTTTTGACACAGATTCCCAATTCGGGCATTCAGAACATGTAGCACGTTGCTGTAAGCAAGCACATTCTCATTCAAAGTTGCAAGTTACTATGTAGGAACAAGTTTGTATAGGTATTTCAAAGATGCCCAGAACTGAGCTAAACTTAGTATGTGTCCAACTCCTAGAAATAACTTCATGCCCCATCTCCCTTACTTCCACCTAGTAAGGATCACATAATTCCTAACAAAGTTTTGACACAGATTCCCAATTCGGGCATTCAGAACATGTAGCACGTTGCTGTAAGCAAGCACATTCTCATTCAAAGTTGCAAGTTACTATGTAGGAACAAGTTTGTATAGGTATTTCAAACATGCCCAGAACTGAGCTAAACTTTGTATGTCTTCAACTCCTAGAAATAACTTCATGCCCCATCTCACTTACTTCCAGCTATTATGGATCACTTAATTTCTAACAAAGTTTTGACACAGATTCCCAATTCGGGCATTCAGAACATATAGCACGTTGCTGTATGCAAGCACATTCTCATTCAAAGTTGCAAGTTACTATGTAGCAACAAGTTTGTATAGCTATTTCAAAGATGCCCAGAACTGAGCTAAACTTGATATGTCTCCAACTCCTAGAAATAACTACATGCCCCATCTCCCTTACTTCCAGCTAATAAGGATCACATAATTCCTAACAAAATTTTGACACAGATTCCCAATTCGGGCATTCAGAACATGTAGGACGTTGCTGTAAGCAAGCACATTCTCATTCAAAGTTGCAAGTTAATATGTAGGAACAAGTTTGTATAGGTATTTCAAAGATGCCGAGAACTGAGCTAAACGTTGCATGTCTCCAACTCCTAGAAATAACTTCATGCCCCATCTCCCTTACTTCCAGCTAGTAAGGATCACATAATTCCTAACAAAGATTTGACACAGATTCCCAATTCGGGCATTCAGAACATATAGCACGTTGCTGTAAGCAAGCACATTCTCATTCAAAGTTGCAAGTTACTATGTAGGAACAAGTTTGAATAGGAATTTCAAAGATGCCCAGAACTGAGCTAAACGTTGTATGTGTCCAACTCCTAGAAATAACTCCATGCCCCATCTCCCTTACTTCCAGCTAATAAGGATCACATAATTTCTAACAAAGTTTTGACACAGGTTCCCAATTAGGGCATTCAGAATATATCGCACGTTGCTGTAAGCAAGCACATTCTCATTCAAAGTTGCAAGTTACTATGTAGGAACAAGTTTGAATAGGACTTTCAAAGATTCCCAGAACTGAGCTAAACTTGGTATGTCTCCAGCTCCTAGAAATATCTTCATGCCCCATCTCCCTTACTTCCAGCTAGTAAGGATCACATAATTCCTAACAAAGTTTTGACACAGATTCCCAATTCGGGCATTCAGAACATATCGCACGTTGCTGTAAGCAAGCACATTCTCATTGAAAGATGCAAGTTACTATGTAGGAACAAGTTTGTATAGGTATTTCAAAGATGCCCAGAACTGAGCTAAACTTGGTATGTGTCCAACTCCTAGAAATAACCTCATGCCCCATCTCCCTTACTTCCAGCTAGTAAGGATCACATAATTCCTAACAAAGTTTTGACACAGATTCCCAATTCGGGCATTCAGAACATGTAGCACGTTGCTGTAAGCAAGCACATTCTCATTCAAAGTTGCAAGTTACTATGTATGAACAAGTTTGCACAGGTATTTCAAGGATTCCCAGAACTGAGCTAAACGTTGTATGTCTCCAACTCCTAGAAATAACTTCATGCCCAATCTCCCTTACTTGAAGCTAATAAGGATCACATAATTTCGAACAAAGTTTTGACACAGATTCCCAATTCGGGCATTCAGAACATGTAGCACGTTGCTGTAAGCAAGCACATTCTAATTCAAAGTTGCAAGTTACTATGTAGGAACAAGTTTGTATAGGTATTTCAAACATGCCCAGAACTGAGCTAAACGTTGTATGTCTTCAACTCCTAGAAATAACTTCATGCCCCATCTCACTTACTTCCAGCTATTATGGATCACATAATTTCTAACAAAGTTTTGACACAGATTCCCAATTCGGGCATTCAGAACATATAGCACGTTGCTGTAAGCAAGCACATTCTCATTCAAAGTTGCAAGTTACTATGTAGCAACAAGTTTGTATAGCTATTTCAAAGATGCCCAGAACTGAGCTAAACTTGGTATGTCTCCAACTCCTAGAAATAACTTCATGCCCCATCTCACTTACTTCCAGCTAGTAAGGATCACATAATTCCTAACTAAATTTTGACACAGATTCCCAATTCGGGCATTCAGAACATGTAGGACGTTGCTGTAAGCAAGCACATTCTCATTCAAATTTGCAAGTTACTATGTAGAAACAAGTTTGTATAGGTATTTCAAAGATGCCCAGAAGTGAGCTAAACGTTGTATGTCTCCAACTCCTAGAAATAACTTCATGCCCCATCTCCCTTACTTCCAGCTAGTAAGGATCACATAATTCCTAACAAAGTTTTGACACAGATTCAAAATTCGGGCATTCAGTTCATATAGCACGTTGATGTAAGCAAGCACATTCTCATTCAAAGTTGCAAGTTACTATGTAGGAACAAGTTTGTATAGGTATTTCAAAGATGCCCAGAACTGAGCTAAACTTGGTATGTCTCCAACTCCTAGAAATATCTTCATGCCCCATCTCCCTTACTTCCAGCTAGTAAGGATCACATAATTCCTAACAAAATTTTGACACAGATTCCCAATTCGGGCATTCAGAACATATCGCACGTTGCTGTAAGCAAGCACATTCTCATTCAAAGTTGCAAGTTACTATGTAGGAACAAGTTTGTATAGGTATTTCAAAGATGCCCAGAACTGAGCTAAACTTGGTATGTGTCCAACTCCTAGAAATAACTTCATGCCCCAAACTCCCTTACTTCCAGCTAGTAAGGATCACATAATTCCCAACAAAGTTTTGACACAGATTCCCAATTCGGGCATTCAGATCATATAGCACGTTGCCGTAAGCAAGCACATTCTAATTCAAAGTTGCAAGTTACTATGTAGGAAGAAGGTTGAATAGGAATTTCAAAGATGCCCAGAACTCAGCTAAACTTGGTATGTGTCCAACTCCTAGAAATAACTCCATGCCCCATCTCCCTTACTTCCAGCTAGTAAGGATCACATAATTCCTAACAAAGTTTTGACACAGATTCCCAATTCGGGCATTCAGAATATATCGCACGTTGCTGTAAGCAAGCACATTCTCATTCAAAGTTGCAAGTAACTATGTAGGAACAAGTTTGTATAGGTATTTAAAGGTGCCCAGAACTGTGCTAAACTTGGTATGTGTCCAACTCCTAGAAATACCTTCATGCCCCAACTCCCTTACTTCCAGCTAGTAAGGATCACATAATTCCTAACAAATTTTGACAAAGATTCCCAATTCGGGCATTCAGAACATATAGCACGTTGCTGAAAGCAAGAACATTCTCATTCAAAGTTGCAAGTTAATATGTAGGAACAAGTTCGTATAGGTATTTCAAAGATGCCCAGAACTGAGCTAAACTTGGTATGTGTCCAACTCCTAGAAATAACTTCATGCCCCATCTCACTTACTTCCAGGTAGTAAGGATCACATAATTCCTAACAAAGTTTTGACACAGATTCCCAATTCGGGCATTCAGAACATGTAACACGTTGCTGTAAGCAAGCACATTCTCATTCAAAGTTGCAAGTTACTATGTAGGAACAAGTTTGTATAGGTATTTCAAAGATGCCGAGAACTGAGCTAAACGTTGCATGGCTCCAACTCCTAGAAATAACTTCATGCCCCATCTCCCTTACTTCCAGCTAGTAAGGATCACATAATTCCTAACAAAGATTTGACACAGATTCCCAATTCGGGCATTCAGAACATATAGCACGTTGCTGTAAGCAAGCACATTCTCATTCAAAGTTGCAAGTTACTATGTAGGAACAAGTTTGAATAGGAATTTCAAAGATGTCCAGAACTGAGCTAAACGTTGTATGTCTCCAACTCCTAGAAATAACTCCATGCCCCATCTCCCTTACTTCCAGCTAATAAGGATCACATAATTTCTAACAAAGTTTTGACACAGGTTCCCAATTAGGGCATTCAGAATATATCGCACGTTGCTGTAAGCAAGCACATTCTCATTCAAAGTTGCAAGTTACTATGTAGGAACAAGTTTGTATAGGTATTTCAAAGATGCCCAGAACTGTGCTAAACTTGGTATGTGTCCAACTCCTAGAAAAACCTTCATGCCCCAACTACCTTACTTCCAGCTAGAAAGGATCACATAATTCCTAACAAAGTTTTGACACAGATTCCCAATTCGGGCATTCAGAACATGTAGCACGTTGCTGTAAGCAAGCACATTCTCATTCAAAGTTACAAGTTACTATGTAGGAACAAGTTTGTACAGGTATTTCAAGGATTCCCAGAACTGAGCTAAACGTTGTATGTCTCCAACTCCTAGAAATAACTTCATGCCCAATCTCGCTTACTTCCAGCTAATAAGGATCACATAATTTCTAACAAAGTTTTGACACAGGATCCCAATTCGGGCATTCAGAACATGTAGCACGTTGCTGTAAGCAAGCACATTCTCATTCAAAGTTGCAAGTTACTATGTAGGAACAAGTTTGTATAGGTATTTCAAAGATGCACAGAAGTGAGCTAAACGTTGTATGTCTCCAACTCCTAGAAATAACTTCATGCCCCAACTCCCTTACTTCCAGCCGGTAAGGATCACATAATTCCCAACAAAGTTTTGACACAGATTCCCAATTCGGGCATTCAGATCATATAGCACGTTGCCGTAAGCAAGCACATTCTAATTCAAAGTTGCAAGTTACTATGTAGGAACAAGGTTGAATAGGAATTTCAAAGATGCCCAGAACTCAGCTAAACTTGGTATGTGTCCAACTCCTAGAAATAACTCCATGCCCCATCTCCCTTACTTCCAGCTAGTAAGGATCACATAATTCCTAACAAAGTTTTGACACAGATTCCCAATTCGGGCATTCAGAATATATCGCACGTTGCTGTAAGCAAGCACATTCTCATTCAAAGTTGCAAGTTACTATGTAGGAACAAGTTTATATAGGCATTTAAAGGTGCCCAGAACTGTGCTAAACTTGGTATGTGTCCAACTCCTAGAAATACCTTCATGCCCCAACTCCCTTACTTCCAGCTAGTAAGGATCACATAATTCCTAACAAATTTTGACAAAGATTTCCAATTCGGGCATTCAGAACATATAGCACGTTGCTGAAAGCAAGCACATTCTCATTCAAAGTTGCAAGTTAATATGTAGGAACAAGTTTGTATAGGTATTTCAAAGATGCCGAGAACTGAGCTAAACGTTGCATGTCTCCAACTCCTAGAAATAACTTCATGCCCCATCTCCCTTACTTCCAGCTAGTAAGGATCACATAATTCCTAACAAAGATTTGACACAGATTCCGAATTCGGGCATTCAGAACATATAGCACGTTGCTGTAAGCAAGCACATTCTCATTCAAAGTTGCAAGTTACTATGTAGGAACAAGTTTGAATAGAAATTTCAAAGATGCCCAGAACTGAGCTAAACGTTGTATGTCTCCAACTCCTAGAAATAACTCCATGCCCCATCTCCCTTACTTCCAGCTAATAAGGATCACATAATTTCTAACAAAGTTTTGACACAGGTTCCCAATTAGGGCATTCAGAATATATCGCACGTTGCTGTAAGCAAGCACATTCTCATTCAAAGTTGCAAGTTACTATGTAGGAACAAGTTTGTATAGGTATTTCAAAGATGCCCAGAACTGTGCTAAACTTGGTATGTGTCCAACTCCTAGAAAAACCTTCATGCCCCAACTACCTTACTTCCAGCTAGTAAGATTCACATAATTCCTAACAAATTTTGACACAGATTCCCAATTCGGGCATTCAGAACATATAGCACGTTGCTGTAAGCAAGCACATTCTCATTCAAAGTTGCAAGTTACTATGTAGGAACAAGTTTGTATAGGTATTTCAAAGATGCCCAGAACTGAGCTAAACATGGTATGTGTCCAACTCCTAGAAATAACGTCATGCCCCATCTCCCTTACTTCCAGCTAGTAAGGATCACATAATTCCTAACAAAGTTTTGACACAGATTCCCAATTCGGGCATTCAGAACATGTAGCACGTTGCTGTAAGCAAGCACATTCTCATTCAAAGTTGCAAGTTACTATGTAGGAACAAGTTTGTATAGGTATTTCAAAAATGCACAGAAGTGAGCTAAACGTTGTATGTCTCCAACTCCTAGAAATAACTTCATGCCCCAACTCCCTTACTTCCAGCCGGTAAGGATCACATAATTCCTAAAAAGTTTTGACACAGATTCCCAAATCGGGCATTCAGAATATATCGCACGTTGCTGTAAGTAAGCACATTCTCATTCAAAGTTGCAAGTTACTATGTAGGAACAAGTTTGTATAGGTATTTCAAAGATGCCCAGAACTGTGCTAAACTTGGTATGTGTCCAACCTCTAGAAATGACTTCATGCCCCAACTCCCTTACTTCCAGCTAGTAAGGATCACATAATTCCTAACAAAGTTTTGACACAGATTCCCAATTCGGGCATTCAGAAAATGTAGCACGTTGCTGTAAGCAAGCACATTCTCATTCAAAGTTGCAAGTTACTATGTAGGAACAAGTTTGTATAGGTATTTCAAAGATGCCCAGAACTGAGCTAAACTTGGTATGTCTCCAACTCCAAAAATAACTTCATGCCCCATCTCCCTTACTTCCATCTAGTAAGGATCACATAATTTCTGACAAAGTTTTAACACAGATTCCCAATTCGGGCATTCAGAACATGTAGCACGTTGCTGGGAGCAAGCACATTCTCATTCAAAGTTGCAAGTTACTATGTAGGAACAAGTTTGTACAGGTATTTCAAAGATGCCCAGAACTGAGCTAAACGTTGTATGTCTCCAACTCCTAGAAATAACTTCATGCCCCATCACCCTTACTTCCAGCTAGTAAGGATCACATAATTCCTAACAAAGTTTTGACACAGATTCCCAATTCGGGCATTCAGAACATATAGCACGTTGCTGTAAGAAAGCACATTCTCATTCAAAGTTGCAAGATACTATGTAGGAACAAGTTTGTATAGGTATTTCAAAGATGCCCAGAACTGTGCTAAAATTGGTATGTGTCCAACTCCTAGAAATACCTTCATGCCCCAACTCCCTTACTTCCAGCTAGTAAGGATCACATAATTCCTAACAAATTTTGACAAAGGTTCCCAATTCTGGCATTCAGAACATATAGCACGTTGCTGAAACCAAGCACATTCTCATTCAAAGTTGCAAGTTAATATGTAGGAACAAGTTCGTATAGGTATTTCAAAGATGCCCAGACTGAGCTAAACTTGGTATGTGTCCAACTCCTAGAAATAACTTCATGCCCCAACTCCCTTACTTAAAGCTAGTAAGGATCACATAATTCCTAACAAAGTTTTGACACAGATTCCCAATTCGGGCATTCAGAACATATAGCACGTTGCTGTAAGCAAGCACATTCTCATTCAAAGTTGCAAGTTACTATGTAGGAACAAGTTTGTATAGGTATTTCAAAGATGCCCAGAACTGAGCTAAACGTTGTATGTCTCCAACTCCTAGAAGTAACTTCATGCCCCATCTCCCTTACTTCCAGCTAGTAAGGATCACATAATTCCTAACAAAGTTTTGACACAGATTCCCAATTCGGGCATTCAGAACATATAGCACGTTGCTGTAAGCAAGCACATTCTCATTCAATGTTGCCAGTTACTATGTAGGAACAAGTTTGTATAGGTATTTCAAAGATGCCCAGAACTGAGCTAAACTTGGTATGTGTCCAACCTCTAGAAATATCTTCATGCCCCAACTCCCTTACTTCCAGCTAGTAAGGATCACATAATTCCTAACAAAGTTTTGACACAGATTCCCAATTCGGGCATTCAGAACATATAGCACGTTGCTGTAAGCAAGCACATTCTCATTCAAAGTTGCAAGTTACTATGTAGGAACAAGTTTGTATAGGTATTTCAAAGATGCCCAGAACTGAGCTAAACTTGGTATGTGTCCAACCTCTAGAAATAACTTCATGCCCCAACACCCTTACTTCCAGCTAGTAAGGATCACATAATTCCTAACAAAGTTATGACACAGATTCCCAATTCGGGCATTCAGAACATATAGCACGTTGCTGTAAGCAAGCACATTCTCATTCAAAGTTGCAAGTTACTATGTAGGAACAAGTTTGAATAGGATATTCAAAGATGCCCAGAACTGAGCTAAACTTGGTATGTCTCCAACTCCTAGAAATAACTTCATGCCCCATCTCCCTTACTTCCAGCTAGTAAGGATCACATAATTCCTAACAAAGTTTTGACACAGATTCCCAATTCGGGCATTCAGAACATGTAGGACGTTGCTGTAAGCAAGCACATTCTCATTCAAAGTTGCAAGTTACTATGTAGAAACAAGTTTGTATAGGTATTTCAAAGATGCCCAGAAGTGAGCTAAACGTTGTATGTCTCCAACTCCTAGAAATAACTTCATGCCCCATCTCCCTTACTTCCAGCTAGTAAGGATCACATAATTTCTAACAAAGTTTTGACACAGATTCAAAATTCGGGCATTCAGTTCATATAGCACGTTGATGTAAGCAAGCACATTCTCATTCAAAGTTGCAAGTTACTATGTAGGAACAAGTTTGTATAGGTATTTCAAAGATGCCCAGAAAAGAGCTAAACTTGGTATGTCTCCAACTCCTAGAAATAACTTCATGCCCCATCTCCCTTACTTCCAGCTAGTAAGGATCACATAATTCCTAACAAAGTTTTGACACAGATTCCCAATTCGGGCATTCAGAACATATCGCACGTTGCTGTAAGCAAGCACATTCTCATTCAAAGTTGCAAGTTACTATGTAGGAACAAGTTTGTATAGGTATTTCAAAGATGCCCAGAACTGAGCTAAACTTGGTATGTGTCCATCTCCTAGAAATAACTTCATGCCCCAAACTCCCTTACTTCCAGCTAGTAAGGATCACATAATTCCTAACAAAGTTTTGACACAGATTCCCAATTCGGGTATTCAGATCATATAGCACGTTGCCGTAAGCAAGCACATTCTAATTCAAAGTTGCAAGTTACTATGTAGGAACAAGGTTGAGTAGATATTTCAAAGATGCCCAGAACTCAGCTAAACTTGGTATGTGTCCAACTCCTAGAAATAACTCCATGCCCCATCTCCCTTAATTCCAGCTAGTAAGGATCACATAATTCCTAACAAAGTTTTGACACAGATTCCCAATTCGGGCATTCAGAATATATCGCACGTTGCTGTAAACAAGCACATTCTCATTCAAAGTTGCAAGTTACTATGTAGGAACAAGTTTGTATAGGTATTTCAAAGATGCCCAGAACTGTGCTAAACTTGGTATGTGTCCAACTCCTAGAAATACCTTCATGCCCCAACTCCCGTACTTCCAGCTAGTAAGGATCACATAATTCCTAACAAATTTTGACAAAGATTCCCAATTCGGGCATTCAGAACATATAGCACGTTGCTGAAATCAAGCACATTCTCATTCAAAGTTGCAAGTTAATATGTAGGAACAAGTTCGTATAGGTATTTCAAAGATGCCCAGACTGAGCTAAACTTGGTATGTGTCCAACTCCTAGAAATAACTTCATGCCCCATCTCACTTACTTCCAGGTAGTAAGGATCACATAATTCCTAACAAAGTTTTGACACAGATTCCCAATTCGGGCATTCAGAACATATAGCACGTTGCTGTAAGCAAGCACATTCTCATTCAAAGTTGCAAGTTACTATGTAGGAACAAGTTTGTATAGGTATTTCAATGATGCCCAGAACTGAGCTAAACATGGTATGTGTCCAACTCCTAGAAATAACTTCATGCCCCATCTCCCTTACTTCCAGCTAGTAAGGATCACATAATTCCTAACAAAGTTTTGACACAGATTCCCAATTCGGGCATTCAGAACATGTAGCACGTTGCTGTAAGCAAGCACATTCTCATTCAAAGTTGCAAGTTACTATGTAGGAACAAGTTTGTATAGGTATTTCAAAGATGCACAGAAGTGAGCTAAACGTTGTATGTCTCCAACTCCTAGAAATAACTTCATGCCCCAACTCCCTTACTTCCAGCCGGTAAGGATCACATAATTCCTAAAAAGTTTTGACACAGATTCCCAAATCGGGCATTCAGAATATATCGCACGTTGCTGTAAGTAAGCACATTCTCATTCAAAGTTGCAAGTTACTATGTAGGAACAAGTTTGTATAGGTATTTCAAAGATGCCCAGAACTGTGCTAAACTTGGTATGTGTCCAACTCCTAGAAATACCTTCATGCCCCAACTCCCTTACTTCCAGCTAATAAGGATCACATAATTTCTAACAAAGTTTTGACACAGGTTCCCAATTCGGGCATTCAGAACATGTAGCACGTTGCTGTAAGCAAGCACATTCTCATTCAAAGATGCAAGTTACTATGTAGGAACAAGTTTGTATAGGTATTTCAAAGATGCCCAGAACTGAGCTAAACTTGGTATGTGTCCAACCTCTAGAAATGACTTCATGCCCCAACTCCCTTACTTCCAGCTAGTAAGGATCACATAATTCCTAACAAAGTTTTGACACAGATTCCGAATTCGGGCATTCAGAAAATGTAGCACGTTGCTGTAAGCAAGCACATTCGCATTCAAAGTTGCAAGTTACTATGTAGAAACAAGTTTGTAAAGGTATTTCAAAGATGCCCAGAACTGAGCTAAACGTTGTATGTCTCCAACTCCTAGAAATAATTTCATGCCCCATCTCCCTTACTTCCATCTAGTAAGGATCACATAATTTCTGACAAAGTTTTAACACAGATTCCCAATTCGGGCATTCAGAACATGTAGCACGTTGCTGGGAGCAAGCACATTCTCATTCAAAGTTGCAAGTTACTATGTAGGAACAAGTTTGTACAGGTATTTCAAAGATGCCCAGAACTGAGCTAAACGTTGTATGTCTCCAACTCCTAGAAATAACTTCATGCCCCATCACCCTTACTTCCAGCTAGTAAGGATCACATAATTTCTAACAAAGTTTTGACACAGATTCCCAATTCGGGCATTCAGAACATATAGCACGTTGCTGTAAGAAAGCACATTCTCATTCAAAGTTGCAAGATACTATGTAGGAACAAGTTTGTATAGGTATTTCAAAGATGCCCAGAACTGAGCTAAACTTGGTATGTGTCCAACCTCAGGAAATAACTTCATGCCCAAACTCCCTTACTTCCAGCCAGTAAGGATCACATAATTCCTAACAAAGTTTTGACACAGATTCCCAATTCGGGCATTCAGAACATATAGCACGTTGCTGTAATCAAGCACATTCTCATTCAAAGTTGCAAGTTACTATGTAGGAACAAGTTTGTATAGGTATTTCAAAGATGCCCAGAACTGAGCTAAACTTGGTATGTGTCCAACCTCTAGAAATAACTTCATGCCCCAACACACTTACTTTCAGCTAGTAAGGATCACATAATTCCTAACAAAGTTATGACACAGATTCCCAATTCGGGCATTCAGAACATATAGCACGTTGCTGTAAGCAAGCACATTCTCATTCAAAGTAGCAAGTTAATATGTAGGAACAAGTTCGTATAGTTATTTCAAAGATGCCCAGAACTGAGCTAAACTTGGTATATGTCCAACTCCTAGAAATAACATCATGCCGCATCTCCCTTGCTTCCATCTAGTAAGGATCACATAATTCCTAACAAAGTTTTGACACAGATTCCCAATTCGGGCATTCAGAACATATCGCACGTTGCTGTAAGCAAGCACATTCTCATTCAAAGTTGCAAGTTACTATGTAGGAACAAGTTTGAATAGGATATTCAAAGATGCCCAGAACTGAGCTAAACTTGGTATGTCTCCAACTCCTAGAAATAACTTCATGCCCCATCTCCCTTACTTCCAGCTAGTAAGGATCACATAATTCCTAACAAAGTTTTGACACAGATTCCCAATTCGGGCATTCAGAACATGTAGGACGTTGCTGTAAGCAAGCACATTCTCATTCAAAGTTGCAAGTTACTATGTAGAAACAAGTTTGTATAGGTATTTCAAAGATGCCCAGAAGTGAGCTAAACGTTGTATGTCTCCAACTCCTAGAAATAACTTCATGCCCCATCTCCCTTACTTCCAGCTAGTAAGGATCACATAATTTCTAACAAAGTTTTGTCACAGATTCAAAATTCGGGCATTCAGTTCATATAGCACGCTGATGTAAGCAAGCACATTCTCATTCAATGTTGCAAGTTACTATGTAGGAACAAGTTTGTATAGGTATTTCAAAGATGCCCAGAACTGAGCTAAACTTGGTATGTCTCCAACTCCTAGAAATAACTTCATGCCCCATCTCCCTTACTTCCAGCTAGTAAGGATCACATAATTCCTAACAAAGTTTTGACACAGATTCCCAATTCGGGCATTCAGAACATATCGCACGTTGCTGTAAGCAAGCACATTCTCATTCAAAGTTGCAAGTTACTATGTAGGAACAAGTTTGTATAGGTATTTCAAAGATGCCCAGAACTGAGCTAAACTTGGTATGTGTCCATCTCCTAGAAATAACTTCATGCCCCAAACTCCCTTACTTCCAGCTAGTAAGGATCACATAATTCCTAACAAAGTTTTGACACAGATTCCCAATTCGGGCATTCAGATCATATAGCACGTTGCCGTAAGCAAGCACATTCTAATTCAAAGTTGCAAGTTACTATGTAGGAACAAGGTTGAGTAGATATTTCAAAGATGCCCAGAACTCAGGTAAACTTGGTATGTGTCCAACTCCTAGAAATAACTCCATGCCCCATCTCCCTTAATTCCAGCTAGTAAGGATCACATAATTCCTAACAAAGTTTTGACACAGATTCCCAATTCGGGCATTCAGAATATATCGCACGTTGCTGTAAGCAAGCACATTCTCATTCAAAGTTGCAAGTTACTATGTAGGAACAAGTTTGTATAGGTATTTCAAAGATGCCCAGAACTGTGCTAAACTTGGTATGTGTCCAACTCCTAGAAATACCTTCATGCCCCAACTCCCTTACTTCCAGCTAGGAAGGATCACATAATTCCTAACAAATTTTGACAAAGATTCCCAATTCGGGCATTCAGAACATATAGCACGTTGCTGAAAGCAAGCACATTCTCATTCAAAGTTGCAAGTTAATATGTAGGAACAAGTTCGTATAGGTATTTCAAAGATGCCCAGACTGAGCTAAACTTGGTATGTGTCCAACTCCTAGAAATAACTTCATGCCCCATCTCACTTACTTCCAGGTAGTAAGGATCACATAATTCCTAACAAAGTTTTGACACAGATTCCCAATTCGGGCATTCAGAACATGTAGCACGTTGCTGTAAGCAAGCACATTCTCATTCAAAGTTTCAAGTTACTATGTAGGAACAAGTTTGTATAAGAATTTCAAAGATGCCGAGAACTGAGCTAAACGTTGCATGTCTCCAACTCCTAGAAATAACTTCATGCCCCATCTCCCTTACTTCCAGCTAATAAGGATCACATAATTCCTAACAAAGTTTTGACACAGATTCCCAATTCGGGCATTCAGAACATATAGCACGTTGCTGTAATCAAGCACATTCTCATTCAAAGTTGCAAGTTACTATGTAGGAACAAGTTTGTATAGGTATTTCAAAGATGCCCAGAACTGAGCTAAACTTGGTATGTGTCCAACCTCTAGAAATAACTTCATGCCCCAACACACTTACTTTCAGCTAGTAAGGATCACATAATTCCTAACAAAGTTATGACACAGATTCCCAATTCGGGCATTCAGAACATATAGCACGTTGCTGTAAGCAAGCACATTCTCATTCAAAGTAGCAAGTTAATATGTAGGAACAAGTTCGTATAGGTATTTCAAAGATGCCCAGAACTGAGCTAAACTTGGTATATGTCCAACTCCTAGAAATAACATCATGCCGCATCTCCCTTGCTTCCATCTAGTAAGGATCACATAATTCCTAACAAAGTTTTGACACAGATTCCCATTTCGGGCATTCAGAACATATCGCACGTTGCTGTAAGCAAGCACATTCTCATTCAAAGTTGCAAGTTACTATGTAGGAACAAGTTTGAATAGGATATTCAAAGATGCCCAGAACTGAGCTAAACTTGGTATGTCTCCAACTCCTAGAAATAACTTCATGCCCCATCTCCCTTACTTCCAGCTAGTAAGGATCACATAATTCCTAACAAAGTTTTGACACAGATTCCCAATTCGGGCATTCAGAACATGTAGGACGTTGCTGTAAGCAAGCACATTCTCATTCAAAGTTGCAAGTTACTATGTAGAAACAAGTTTGTATAGGTATTTCAAAGATGCCCAGAAGTGAGCTAAACGTTGTATGTCTCCAACTCCTAGAAATAACTTCATGCCCCATCTCCCTTACTTCCAGCTAGTAAGGATCACATAATTTCTAACAAAGATTTGTCACAGATTCAAAATTCGGGCATTCAGTTCATATAGCACGCTGATGTAAGCAAGCACATTCTCATTCAAAGTTGCAAGTTACTATGTAGGAACAAGTTTGTATAGGTATTTCAAAGATGCCCAGAACTGAGCTAAACTTGGTATGTGTCCATCTCCTAGAAATAACTTCATGCCCCAAACTCCCTTACTTCCAGCTAGTAAGGATCACATAATTCCTAACAAAGTTTTGACACAGATTCCCAATTCGGGCATTCAGATCATATAGCACGTTGCCGTAAGCAAGCACATTCTAATTCAAAGTTGCAAGTTACTATGTAGGAACAAGGTTGAGTAGATATTTCAAAGATGCCCAGAACTCAGGTAAACTTGGTATGTGTCCAACTCCTAGAAATAACTCCATGCCCCATCTCCCTTAATTCCAGCTAGTAAGGATCACATAATTCCTAACAAAGTTTTGACACAGATTCCCAATTCGGGCATTCAGAATATATCGCACGTTGCTGTAAGCAAGCACATTCTCATTCAAAGTTGCAAGTTACTATGTAGGAACAAGTTTGTATAGGTATTTCAAAGATGCCCAGAACTGTGCTAAACTTGGTATGTGTCCAACTCCTAGAAATACCTTCATGCCCCAACTCCCTTACTTCCAGCTAGTAAGGATCACATATTTCCTAACAAATTTTGACAAAGATTCCCAATTCGGGCATTCAGAACATATAGCACGTTGCTGAAAGCAAGCACATTCTCATTCAAAGTTGCAAGTTAATATGTAGGAACAAGTTCGTATAGGTATTTCAAAGATGCCCAGACTGAGCTAAACTTGGTATGTGTCCAACTCCTAGAAATAACTTCATGCCCCATCTCACTTACTTCCAGGTAGTAAGGATCACATAATTCCTAACAAAGTTTTGACACAGATTCCCAATTCGGGCATTCAGAACATGTAGCACGTTGCTGTAAGCAAGCACATTCTCATTCAAAGTTTCAAGTTACTATGTAGGAACAAGTTTGTATAAGAATTTCAAAGATGCCGAGAACTGAGCTAAACGTTGCATGTCTCCAACTCCTAGAAATAACTTCATGCCCCATCTCCCTTACTTCCAGCTAATAAGGATCACATAATTCCTAACAAAGTTTTGACACAGATTCCCAATTCGGGCATTCAGAACATGTAGCACGTTGCTGTAAGCAAGCACATTCTCATTCAAAGTTGCAAGTTACTATGAAGGAACAAGTTTGTATAGGTATTTAAAGATGCCCAGATCTGAGCTAAACGTTGTATGTCTTCAACTCCTAGAAATAACTTCATGCCCCATCTCACTTACTTCCAGCTATTATGGATCACATAAATTCTAACAAAGTTTTGACACAGATTCCCAATTCGGGCATTCAGAACATATAGCACGTTGCTGTAAGCAAGCACATTCTCATTCAAAGTTGCAAGTTACTATGTAGGAACAAGTTTGTATAGGTATTTCAAAGATGCCCAGAACTGAGCTAAACGTTGTATGTCTCCAACTCCTAGAAATAACTTCATGCCCCATCTCCCTTACTTCCAGCTAGTAAGGATCACATAATTCCTAACAAAGTTTTGACACAGATTCCCAATTCGGGCATTCAGAACATATAGCACGTTGCTGTAAGCAAGCACATTCTCATTCAAAGTTTCCAGTTACTATGTAGGAAGAAGTTTGTATAGGTATTTCAAAGATGCCCAGAACTGAGCTAAACTTGGTATGTGTCCAACCTCTAGAAATATCTTCAAGCCCCAACTCCCTTACTTCCAGCTAGTAAGGATCACATAATTCCTAACAAAGTTTTGACACAGATTCCCAATTCGGGCATTCAGAACATATAGCTCGTTGCTGTAAGCAAGCACATTCTCATTCAAAGTTGCAAGTTACTATGTAGGAACAAGTTTGTATAGGTATTTCAAAGATGCCCAGAACTGAGCTAAACTTGGTATGTGTCCAACCTCTAGAAATAACTTCATGCCCCAACACCCTTACTTCCAGCTAGTAAGGATCACATAATTCCTAACAAAGTTTTGACACAGATTCCCAATTCGGGCATTAAGAACATATAGCACGTTGCTGTAAGCAAGCACATTCTCATTCAAAGTTGCAAGTTACTATGTAGGAACAAGTTTGTATAGGTATTTCAAAGATGCCCAGAACTGAGCTAAACTTGGTATGTGTCCAACCTCTAGAAATAACTTCATGCCCCAACACCCTTACTTCCAGCTAGTAAGGATCACATAATTCCTAACAAAGTTTTGACACAAATTCCCAATTCGGGCATTCAGAACATGTAGCACGTTGCTGTAGGCAAGCACATTCTCATTCAAAGTTGCAAGTTACTATGTATGAACAAGTTTGTACAGGTATTTCAAGGATTCCCAGAACTGAGCTAAACGTTGTATGTCTCCAACTCCTAGAAATAACTTCATGCCCAATCTCCCTTACT
Organism: Diceros bicornis minor; assembly: GCF_020826845.1. NCBI lineage: Eukaryota > Metazoa > Chordata > Mammalia > Perissodactyla > Rhinocerotidae > Diceros > Diceros bicornis. The sequence continues at coordinate 1,661,080 of NW_026690907.1, read as the reverse complement.
TCAAGCTAATAAGGATCACATAATTTCTAACAAAGTTTTGACACAGATTCCCAATTCGGGCATTCAGAACATGTAGCACGTTGCTGTAGCAAGCACATTCTCATTCAAAGTTGCAAGTTACTATGTAGGAACAAGTTTGTATAGGTATTTCAAAGATGCACAGAAGTGAGCTAAACGTTGTATGTCTCCAACTCCTAGAAGTAACTTCATGCCCCAACTCCCTTACTTCCAGCCGGTAAGGATCACATAATTCCTAAAAAGTTTTGACACAGATTCCCAATTCGGGCATTCAGAACATATAGCACGTTGCTGTAAGCAAGCACATTCTCATTCAAAGTTGCAAGTTACTATGTAGGAACAAGTTTGAATAGGAATTTCAAAGATGCCCAGAACTGAGCTAAAATTGGTATGTGTCCCACTCCTAGAAATAACTCTATGCCCCATCTCCCTTACTTCCAGCTAGTAAGGATCACATAATTCCTAACAAAGTTTTGACACAGATTCCCAATTCGGGCATTCAGAATATATCGCACGTTGCTGTAAGTAAGCACATTCTCATTCAAAGTTGCAAGTTACTATGTATGAACAAGTTTGTATAGGTATTTCAAAGATGCCCAGAACTGTGCTAAACTTGGTATGTGTCCAACTCCTAGAAATACCTTCATGCCCCAACTCCCTTACTTCCAGCTAGTAAGGATCACATAATTCCTAACAAATTTTGACAAAGATTCCCAATTCGGGCATTCAGAACATATAGCACGTTGCTGAAAGCAAGCACATTCTCATTCAAAGTTGCAAGTTACTATGTAGGAACAAGTTTGTATAGATATTTCAAAGATGCCCAGACTGAGCTAAACTTGGTATGTGTCCAACTCCTAGAAATAACTTCATGCCCCATCTCACTTACTTCCAGGTAGTAAGGATCACATAATTCCTAACAAAGTTTTGACACAGATTCCCAATTCGGGCATTCAGAACATATAGCACGTTGCTGTAAGCAAGCACATTCTCATTCAAAGTTGCAAGTTACTATGTAGGAACAAGTTTGTATAGGTATTTCAAAGATGCCCAGAACTGAGCTAAACAAGGTATGTGTCCAACTCCTAGAAATAACTTCATACCCCATCTCCCTTACTTCCAGCTAGTAAGGATCACATAATTCCTAACAAAGTTTTGACACAGATTCCCAATTCGGGCATTCAGAACATGTAGCACGTTGCTGTAAGCAAGCACATTCTCATTCAAAGTTGCAAGTTACTATGTAGGAACAAGTTTGTATAGGTATTTCAAAGATGCACAGAAGTGAGCTAAACGTTGTATGTCTCCAACTCCTAGAAATAACATCATGCCCCAACTCCCTTACTTCCAGCCGGTAAGGATCACATAATTCCTAAAAAGTTTTGACACAGATTCCCAAATCGGGCATTCAGAATATATCGCACGTTGCTGTAAGTAAGCACATTCTCATTCAAAGTTGCAAGTTACTATGTAGGAACAAGTTTGTATAGGTATTTCAAAGATGCCCAGAACTGTGCTAAACTTGGTATGTGTCCAACTCCTAGAAATACCTTCATGCCCCAACTCCCTTACTTCCAGCTAGTAAGGATCACATAATTCCTAACAAATTTTGACACAGATTCCCAATTCGGGCATTCAGAACATATAGCACGTTGCTGAAAGCAAGCACATTCTCATTCAAAGTTGCAAGTTAATATGTAGGAACAAGTTTGTATAGGTATTTCAAAGATGCCCAGAACTGATCTAAACTTGGTATGTGTCCAACTCCTAGAAATAACTTCATGCCCCATCTCCCTTACTTCCAGCTAGTAAGGATCACATAATTCCTAACAAAGTTTTGACACAGATTCCCAATTCGGGCATTCAGAACATGTAGCACGTTGCTGTAAGCAAGCACATTCTCATTCAAAGTTGCAAGTTACTATGTAGGAACAAGTTTGTACAGGTATTTCAAAGATGCCCAGAACTGAGCTAAACGTTGTATGTCTCCAACTCCTAGAAATAACTTCATGCCCAATCTCCCTTACTTCCAGCTAATAAGGATCACATAATTTCTAACAAAGTTTTGACACAGGTTCCCAATTCGGGCATTCAGAACATGTAGCACGTTGCTGTAAGCAAGCACATTCTCATTCAAAGTTGCAAGTTACTATGTAGGAACAAGTTTGTAAAGGTATTTCAAAGATGCCCAGAACTGAGCTAAACGTTGTATGTCTCCAACTCCTAGAAATAATTTCATGCCCCATCTCCCTTACTTCCATCTAGTAAGGATCACATAATTTCTGACAAAGTTTTAACACAGATTCCCAAATCGGGCATTCAGAACATGTAGCACGTTGCTGGGAGCAATCACATTCTCATTCAAAGTTGCAAGTTACTATGTAGGAACAAGTTTGTACAGGTATTTCAAAGATGCCCAGAACTGAGCTAAACGTTGTATGTCTCCAACTCCTAGAAATAACTTCATGCCCCATCACCCTTACTTCCAGCTAGTAAGGATCACATAATTCCTAACAAAGTTTTGACACAGATTCCCAATTCGGGCATTCAGAACATATAGCACGTTGCTGTAAGAAAGCACATTCTCATTCAAAGTTGCAAGATACTATGTAGGAACAAGTTTGTATAGGTATTTCAAAGATGCCCAGAACTGAGCTAAACTTGGTATGTGTCCAACCTCAGGAAATAACTTCATGCCCAAACTCCCTTACTTCCAGCCAGTAAGGATCACATAATTCCTAACAAAGTTTTGACACAGATTCCCAATTCGGGCATTCAGAACATATAGCACGTTGCTGTAAGCAAGCACATTCTCATTCAAAGTTGCAAGTTACTATGTAGGAACAAGTTTGTATAGGTATTTCAAAGATGCCCAGAACTGAGCTAAACGTTGTATGTCTCCAACTCCTAGAAATAACTTCGTGCCCCATCTCCCTTACTTCCAGCTAGTAAGGATCACATAATTCCTAACAAAGTTTTGACACAGATTCCCAATTCGGGCATTCAGAACATGTAGGACGTTGCTGTAAGCAAGCACATTCTCATTCAAAGTTGCAAGTTACTATGTAGAAACAAGTTTGTATAGGTATTTCAAAGATGCCCAGAACTGAGCTAAACGTTGTATGTCTCCAACTCCTAGAAATAACTTCATGCCCCATCTCACTTACTTCCAGCTAGTAAGGATCACATAATTCCTAACAAAGTTTTGACACAGATTCCCAATTCGGGCATTCAGAACATATAGCACGTTGCTGTAAGCAAGCACATTCTCATTCAAAGTTGCAAGTTACTATGTAGCAACAAGTTTGTATAGGTATTTCAAAGATGCCCAGAACTGAGCTAAACTTGGTATGTCTCCAACTCCTAGAAATAACTTCATGCCCCATCTCCCTTACTTCCACCTAGTAAGGATCACATAATTCCTAACAAAGTTATGACACAGATTCCCAATTCGGGCATTCAGAACATATCGCACGTTGCTGTAAGCAAGCACATTCTCATTCAAAGTTGCAAGTTACTATGTAGGAACAAGTTTGTATAGGTATTTCAAAGATGCCCAGAAGTGAGCTAAACTTGGTATGTGTCCATCTCCTAGAAATAACTTCATGCCCCAAACTCCCTTACTTCCAGCTAGTAAGGATCACATAATTCCTAACAAAGTTTTGACACAGATTCCCAATTCGGTCATTCAGAACATATAGCACGTTGCTGTAAGCAAACACATTCTCATTCAAAGTTGCAAGTTACTATGTAGGAACAAGTTTGAATAGGAATTTCAAAGATGCCCAGAACTGAGCTAAACTTGGTATGTGTCCAACTCCTAGAAATAACTCCAAGCCCCATCTCCCTTACTTCCAGCTAGTAAGGATCACATAATTCCTAACAAAGTTTTGACACAGATTTCCAATTCGGGCATTCAGAATATATCGCACGTTGCTGTAAGTAAGCACATTCTCATTCAAAGTTGCAAGTTACTATGTAGGAACAAGTTTGTATAGGTATTTCAAAGATGCCCAGAACTGTGCTAAACTTGGTATGTGTCCAACTCCTAGAAATACCTTCATGCCCCAACTCCCTTACTTCCAGCTAGTAAGGATCACATAATTCCTAACAAATTTTGACACAGATTCCCAATTCGGGCATTCAGAACATATAGCACGTTGCTGTAAGCAAGCACATTCTCATTCAAAGTTGCAAGTTAATATGTAGGAACAAGTTTGTATAGGTATTTCAAAGATGCCCAGAACTGAGCTAAACTTGGTATGTCTCCAACTACTAGAAATAACTTCATGCCCCATCTCAATTACTTCCAGCTAGTAAGGATCACATAATTCCTAACAAAGTTTTGAGACAGATTCCCAATTCTGGCATTCAGAACATGTAGCACGTTGCTGTAAGCAAGCACATTCTCATTCAAAGATGCAAGTTACTATGTAGGAACAAGTATGTATAGGTATTTCAAAGATGCCCAGAACTGAGCTAAACTTGGTATGTCTCCAACTCCTAGTAATAACTTCATGCCCCATCACCCTTACTTCCAGCTAGTAAGGATCACATAATTCCTAACAAAGTATGACACAGATTCCCAATTCGGGCATTCAGAACATATAGCACGTTGCTGTAAGCAAGCACATTCTCATTCAAACATGCAAGTTTCTATGTAGGAACAAGTTTGTATAGGTATTTCAAAGATGCCCAGAACTGAGCTTAACTTGGTATGTGTCCAACTCCTAGAAATAACCTCATGCCCAATCTCCCTTACTTCCAGCTAGCAAGGATCACATAATTCCTAACAAATTTTGACACAGATTCCCAATTCGGGCATTCAGAACATATAGCACGTTGCTGTAAGCAAGCACATTCTCATTCAAAGTTGCAAGTTACTATGTAGGAACAAGTTTGTATAGGTATTTCAAAGATGCCCAGAACTGTGCTCAACTTGGTATGTGTCCAACTCCTAGAAATACCTTCATGCCCCAACTCCCTTACTTCCAGCTAGTAAGGATCACATAATTCTTAACAAATTTTGACACAGATTCCCAATTCGGGCATTCAGAACATATAGCACGTTGCTGTAAGCAAGCACATTCTCATTCAAAGATGCAAGTTAATATGTAGGAACAAGTTCGTATAGGTATTTCAAAGATGCCCAGAAGTGAGCTAAACTTGGTATGTGTCCAACTCCTAGAAATAACTTCATGCCCCATCTCCCTTACTTCCAGCTAGTAAGGATCACATAATTCCTAACAAAGTTTTGACACAGATTCCCAATTCGGGCATTCAGAACATGTAGCATGTTGCTGTAAGCAAGCACATTCTCATTCAAAGATGCAAGTTACTATGTAGGAACAAGTTTGTATAGGTATTTCAAAGATGCCCAGAACTGAGCTAAACTTGGTATGTGTCCAACCTCTAGAAATGACTTCATGCCCCAACTCCCTTACTTCCAGCTAGTAAGTATCACATAATTCCTAACAAAGTTTTGACACAGATTCCCAATTTGGGCATTCAGAAAATGTAGCACGTTGCTGTAAGCAAGCACATTCTCATTCAAAGTTGCAAGTTATTATGTAGGAACAGTTTGTATAGATATTTCAAAGATGCCCAGAACTGAGCTAAACGTTGTATGTCTCCAACTCCAAAAATAACTTCATGCCCCATCTCCCTTACTTCCAGCTAGTAAGGATCACATAATTTCTAACAAAGTTTTGACACAGATTCCCAATTCGGGCATTCAGAACATGTAGCACGTTGCTGTAAGCAAGCACATTCTCATTCAAAGTTGCAAGGTACTATGTAGGAACAAGTTTGTAAAGGTATTTCAAAGATGCCCAGAACTGAACTAAACGTTGTATGTCTCCAACTCCTAGAAATAACTTCATGCCCCATCTCCCTTACTTCCAGCCAGTAATGATCACATAATTCCTAACAAAGTTTTGACACAGATTCCCAATTCGGGCATTCAGAACATATAGCACGTTGCTGTAAGAAATCACAGTCTCATTCAAAGTTGCAAGATACTATGTAGGAACAAGTTTGTATAGGTATTTCAAAGATGCCCAGAACTGAGCTAAAAGTTGTATGTCTCCAACTCCTAGAAATAACTTCATGCCCCATCTCCCTTACTTCCATCTAGTAAGGATCACATAATTTCTAACAAAGTTTTGACACAGATTCCCAATTCGGGCATTCAGAACATATAGCACGTTGCTGTAAGCAAGCACTTTCTCATTCAAAGTTGCAAGTTACTATGTAGGAACAAGTTTGTAAAGGTATTTCAAAGATGCTCAGAACTGAGCTAAACTTGGTATGTCTCCAACTCCTAGAAATAACTTCATGCCCCATCACCCTTACTTCCAGCTAGTAAGGATCACATAATTCCTAACAAAGTTTTGACACAGATTCCCAATTCGGGCATTCAGAACATATAGCACGTTGCTGTAAGCAAGCACATTCTCATTCAAAGATGCAAGTTACTATGTAGGAACAAGTTTGTATAGGTATTTCAAAGATGCCCAGAACTGAGCTTAACTTGGTATGTGTCCAACTCCTAGAAATAACCTCATGCCCCATCTCCCTTACTTCCAGCTAGCAAGGATCACATAATTCCTAACAAATTTTGACACAGATTCCCAATTCGGGCTTTCAGAACATATAGCACGTTGCTGTAAGCAAGCACATTCTCATTCAAAGTTGCAAGTTACTATGTAGGAACAAGTTTGTATAGGTATTTCAAAGATGCCCAGAACTGTGCTCAACTTGGTATGTGTCCAACTCCTAGAAATACCTTCATGCCCCAACTTCCTTACTTCCAGATAGTAAGGATCACATAATTCCTAACAAAGTTTTGACACAGATTCCCTATTCGGGCATTCAGAACATATAGCACGTTGCTGTAAGCAAGCACATTCTCATTCAAAGTTGCAAGTTACTATGTAGGAACAAGTTTCTATAGGTATTTCAAAGATGCCCAGAACTGAGCTAAACTTGGTATGTCTCCAACTCCTAGAAATAACTTCATGCCCCATTTCCCTTACTTCCAGCTAGTAAGGATCACATAATTCCTAACAAAGTTTTGACACAGATTCCCAATTCGGGCATTCAGAACATGTAGCACGTTGCTGTAAGCAAGCACATTCTCATTCAAAGTTGCAAGTTACTATGTAGGAACAAGTTTGTATAGGTATTTCAAAGATGCCCAGAACTGAGCTAAACTTGGTATGTGTCCAACCTCTAGAAATAACTTCATGCCCCAACTCCCTTACTTCCAGCTAGTAAGGATCACATAATTCCTAACAAAGTTATGACATAGATTCCCAATTCGGGCATTCAGAACATATAGCACGTTGCTGTAAGCAAGCACATTCTCATTCAAAGTTGCAAGTTACTATGTAGGAACAAGTTTGTATAGGTATTTCAAAGATGCTCAGAACTGAGCTAAACTTGGTATGTGTCCATCTTCTAGAAATAACTTCATGCCCGAACTCCCTTACTTCCAGTTAGTAAGGATCACATAATTCCTAACAAAGTTTTGACACAGATTCCCAATTCGGGCATTCAGAACATATAGCAAGTTGCTGGAAGCAAGCACATTCTCATTCAAAGTTGCAAGTTACTATGTAGGAACAAATTTGAATAGGATTTTCAAAGATGCCCAGAACTGAGCTAAACTTGGTATGTCTCCAACTCCTAGAAATAACTTCATGCCCCATCTCCCTTACTTCCAGCTAGTAAGGATCACATAATTCCTAACAAAGTTTTGACACAGATTCCCAATTCGGGCATTCAGAACCTATAGCACGTTGCTGTAAGCAAGCACATTCTCATTCAAAGTTGCAAGATACTATGTAGGAACAAGTTTGTATAGGTATTTCAAAGATGCCCAGAACTGTGCTAAACTTGGTATGTGTCCAACTCCTAGAAATACCTTCATGCCCCAACTCCCTTACTTCCAGCTAGTAAGGATCACATAATTCTTAACAAATTTTGACACAGATTCCCAATTCGGGCATTCAGAACATATAGCACGTTGCTGTAAGCAAGCACATTCTCATTCAAAGTAGCAAGTTAATATGTAGGAACAAGTTCGTATAGGTATTTCAAAGATGCCCAGAACTGAGCTAAACTTGGTATGTGTCCAACTCCTAGAAATAACTTCATGCGCCGTCTCCCTTACTTCCAGCTAGTAAGGATCACATAATTCCTAACAAAGTTTTGACACAGATTCCCAATTCGGGCATTCAGAACATGTAGCATGTTGCTGTAAGCAAGCACATTCTCTTTCAAAGATGCAAGTTACTATGTAGGAACAAGTTTGTATAGGTATTTCAAAGATGCCCAGAACTGAGCTAAACTTGGTATGTGTCCAACCTCCAGAAATGACTTCATGCCCCAACTCCCTTACTTCCAGCTAGTAAGGATCACATAATTCCTAACAAAGTTTTGACACAGATTCCCAATTCGGGCATTCAGAAAATGTAGCACGTTGCTGTAAGCAAGCACATTCTCATTCAAAGTTGCAAGTTACTATGTAGGAACAAGTTTGTATAGGTATTTCAAAGATGCCCAGAACTGAGCTAAAGGTTGTATGTCTCCAACTCCAAAAATAACTTCATGCCCCATCTCCATTACTTCCATCTAGTAAGGATCACATAATTTCTAACAAAGTTTTAACCCAGATTCCCAATTCGGGCATTCAGAACATGTAGCACGTTGCTGTAAGCAAGCACATTCTCATTCAAAGTTGCAAGTTACTATGTAGGAACAAGTTTGTAAAGGTATTTCAAAGATGCCCAGAACTGAGCTAAACGTTGTTTGTCTCCAACTCCTAGAAATAACTTCATGCCCCATCACCCTTTCTTCCAGCCAGTAATGATCACATAATTGCTAACAAAGTTTTGACACAGATTCCCAATTCGGGCATTCATAACATATAGCACGTTGCTGTAAGAAAGCACATTCTCATTCAAAGTTGCAAGATACTATGTAGGAACAAGTTTGTATAGGTATTTCAAAGATGCCCAGAACTGAGCTAAACTTGGTATGTGTCCAACCTCTAGAAATAACTTCATGCCCCAACTCCCTTACTTCCAGCCAGTAAGGATCACATAATTCCTAACAAAGTTTTGACACAGATTCCCAATTCGGGCATTCAGAAAATATAGCACGTTGCTGCAAGCAAGCACATTCTCATTCAAAGTTGCAAGTTACTATGTAGGAACAAGTTTGTATAGGTATTTCAAAGATGCCCAGAACTGAGCTAAAAGTTGTATGTCTCCAACTCCTAGAAATAACTTCATGGCCCATCTCCCTTTCTTCCAGCTAGCAAGGATCACATAATTCCTAACAAAGTTTTGACACAGATTCCCAATTCGGGCATTCAGAACATATAGCACGTTGCTGTAAGCAAGCACATTCTCATTCAAAGTTGCAAGTTACTATGTAGGAACAAGTTTGTATAGGTATTTCAAAGATGCCCAGAACTGAGCTAATCTTGGTATGTCTCCAACTCCTAGAAATAACTTCATGCCCCATCTCCCTAATTTCCAGCTAGCAAGGATCACATAATTCCTAACAAAGTTTTGACACAGATTCCCAATTCGGGCATTCAGAACATATAGCACGTTGCTGTAAGCAAGCACATTCTCATTCAAAGTTGCAAGTTACTATGTAGGAACAAGTTTGTATAGGTATTTCAAAGATGCCCAGAACTGAGCTAATCTTGGTATGTCTCCAACTCCTAGAAATAACTTCATGCCCCATCTCCCTTACTTCCAGCTACTAAGGATCACATAATTCCTAACAAAGTTTTGACACAGATTCCCAATTCGGGCATTCAGAACATATCGCACGTTGCTGTAAGCAAGCACATTCTCATTCAAAGTTGCAAGTTACTATGTAGGAACAAGTTTGTATAGGTATTTCAAAGATGCCCAGAAGTGAGCTAAACTTGGTATGTGTCCATCTCCTAGAAATAACTTCATGCCCCAAACTCCCTTACTTCCAGCTAGTAAGGATCACATAATTCCTAACAAAGTTTTGACACAGATTCCCAATTCGGGCACTCAGAACATATAGCACGTTGCTGTAAGCAAGCACATTCTCATTCAAAGTTGCAAGTTACTATGTAGGAACAAGTTTGAATAGGAATTTCAAAGATGCCCAGAACTGAGCTAAACTTGGTATGTGTCCAACTCCTACAAATAACTCCATGCCCCATCTCCCTTACTTCCAGCTAGTAAGGATCACATAATTCCTAACAAATTTTGATACAGATTCCCAATTCGGGCATTCAGAACATATAGCACGTTGCTGTAAGCAAGCACATTCTCATTCAAAGTTGCAAGTTAATATGTAGGAAGAAGTTCGTATAGGTATTTCAAAGATGCCCAGAACTGAGCTAAACTTGGTATGTGTCCAACTCCTAGAAATAACTTCATGCCCCATCTCCCTTACTTCCAGCTAGTAAGGATCACATAATTCCTAACAAAGTTTTGACACAGATTCCCAATTCGGACATTCAGAACAGGTAGCACGTTGCTGTAAGCAAGCACATTCTCATTCAAAGTTGCAAGTTACTATGTAGGAACAAGTTTGTACAGGTATTTCAAAGATGCCCAGAACTGAGCTAAACGTTGTATGTCTCCAACTCCTAGAAATAACTTCATGCCCCATATCCATTACTTTCAGCTAGTAAGGATCACATAATTTCTAACAAAGTTTTGACACAGGTTCCCAATTCGGGCATTCATAACATGTAGCACGTTGCTGTAAGCAAGCACATTCTCATTCAAAGTTGCAAGTTACTATGTAGGAACAAGTTTGTATAGGTATTTCAAAGATGACCAGAAGTGAGCTAAACGTTGTATGTGTCCAACTCCTAGAAATAACTTCATGCCCCATCTCCCTTACTTCCAGCTAGTAAGGATCACATAATTCCTAACAAAGTTTTAACCCAGATTCCCAATTCGGGCATTCAGAACATGTAGCACGTTGCTGTAAGCAAGCACATTCTCATTCAAAGTTGCAAGTTACTATGTAGGAACAAGTTTGTAAAGGTATTTCAAAGATGCCCAGAACTGAGCTAAACGTTGTTTGTCTCCAACTCCTAGAAATAACTTCATGCCCCATCACCCTTTCTTCCAGCCAGTAATGATCACATAATTGCTAACAAAGTTTTGACACAGATTCCCAATTCGGGCATTCATAACATATAGCACGTTGCTGTAAGAAAGCACATTCTCATTCAAAGTTGCAAGATACTATGTAGGAACAAGTTTGTATAGGTATTTCAAAGATGCCCAGAACTGAGCTAAACTTGGTATGTGTCCAACCTCTAGAAATAACTTCATGCCCCAACTCCCTTACTTCCAGCCAGTAAGGATCACATAATTCCTAACAAAGTTTTGACACAGATTCCCAATTCGGGCATTCAGAAAATATAGCACGTTGCTGCAAGCAAGCACATTCTCATTCAAAGTTGCAAGTTACTATGTAGGAACAAGTTTGTATAGGTATTTCAAAGATGCCCAGAACTGAGCTAAAAGTTGTATGTCTCCAACTCCTAGAAATAACTTCATGGCCCATCTCCCTTTCTTCCAGCTAGCAAGGATCACATAATTCCTAACAAAGTTTTGACACAGATTCCCAATTCGGGCATTCAGAACATATAGCACGTTGCTGTAAGCAAGCACATTCTCATTCAAAGTTGCAAGTTACTATGTAGGAACAAGTTTGTATAGGTATTTCAAAGATGCCCAGAACTGAGCTAATCTTGGTATGTCTCCAACTCCTAGAAATAACTTCATGCCCCATCTCCCTAATTTCCAGCTAGCAAGGATCACATAATTCCTAACAAAGTTTTGACACAGATTCCCAATTCGGGCATTCAGAACATATAGCACGTTGCTGTAAGCAAGCACATTCTCATTCAAAGTTGCAAGTTACTATGTAGGAACAAGTTTGTATAGGTATTTCAAAGATGCCCAGAACTGAGCTAATCTTGGTATGTCTCCAACTCCTAGAAATAACTTCATGCCCCATCTCCCTTACTTCCAGCTACTAAGGATCACATAATTCCTAACAAAGTTTTGACACAGATTCCCAATTCGGGCATTCAGAACATATCGCACGTTGCTGTAAGCAAGCACATTCTCATTCAAAGTTGCAAGTTACTATGTAGGAACAAGTTTGTATAGGTATTTCAAAGATGCCCAGAAGTGAGCTAAACTTGGTATGTGTCCATCTCCTAGAAATAACTTCATGCCCCAAACTCCCTTACTTCCAGCTAGTAAGGATCACATAATTCCTAACAAAGTTTTGACACAGATTCCCAATTCGGGCACTCAGAACATATAGCACGTTGCTGTAAGCAAGCACATTCTCATTCAAAGTTGCAAGTTACTATGTAGGAACAAGTTTGAATAGGAATTTCAAAGATGCCCAGAACTGAGCTAAACTTGGTATGTGTCCAACTCCTACAAATAACTCCATGCCCCATCTCCCTTACTTCCAGCTAGTAAGGATCACATAATTCCTAACAAATTTTGATACAGATTCCCAATTCGGGCATTCAGAACATATAGCACGTTGCTGTAAGCAAGCACATTCTCATTCAAAGTTGCAAGTTAATATGTAGGAAGAAGTTCGTATAGGTATTTCAAAGATGCCCAGAACTGAGCTAAACTTGGTATGTGTCCAACTCCTAGAAATAACTTCATGCCCCATCTCCCTTACTTCCAGCTAGTAAGGATCACATAATTCCTAACAAAGTTTTGACACAGATTCCCAATTCGGACATTCAGAACAGGTAGCACGTTGCTGTAAGCAAGCACATTCTCATTCAAAGTTGCAAGTTACTATGTAGGAACAAGTTTGTACAGGTATTTCAAAGATGCCCAGAACTGAGCTAAACGTTGTATGTCTCCAACTCCTAGAAATAACTTCATGCCCCATATCCATTACTTTCAGCTAGTAAGGATCACATAATTTCTAACAAAGTTTTGACACAGGTTCCCAATTCGGGCATTCATAACATGTAGCACGTTGCTGTAAGCAAGCACATTCTCATTCAAAGTTGCAAGTTACTATGTAGGAACAAGTTTGTATAGGTATTTCAAAGATGACCAGAAGTGAGCTAAACGTTGTATGTGTCCAACTCCTAGAAATAACTTCATGCCCCATCTCCCTTACTTCCAGCTAGTAAGGATCACATAATTCCTAACAAAGTTTTGACACAGATTCCCAATTCGGGCATTCAGAACATGTAGCACGTTGCTGTAAGCAAGCACATTCTCATTCAAAGTTGCAAGTTACTATGTAGGAACAAGATTGTAAAGGTATTTCAAAGATGCCCAGAACTGAGCTAAACGTTGTATGTCTCCAACTCCTAGAAATAACTTCATGCCCCATCACCCTTACTTCCAGCCAGTAAGGATCACATAATTGCTAACAAAGTTTTGACACAGATTCCCAATTCGGGCATTCAGAACATATAGCACGTTGCTGTAAGAAAGCACATTCTCATTCAAAGTTGCAAGTTACTATGTAGGAACAAGTTTGTATAGGTATTTCAAAGATGCTCAGAACTGAGCTAAACTTGGTATGTGTCCAACCTCTAGAAATAACTTCATGCCCCACCTCCCTTACTTCCAGCCAGTAAGGATCACATAATTCCTAACAAAGTTTTGACACAGATTCCCAATTCGGGCATTCAGAACATATAGCACGTTGCTGTAAGCAAGCACATTCTCATTCAAAGTTGCAAGTTACTATGTAGGAACAAGTTTGTATAGGTATTTCAAAGATGCCCAGAACTGAGCTAAACTTGGTATGTGTCCAACTCCTAGAAATAACTTCATGCCCCATCTCCCTAATTTCCAGCTAGCAAGGATCACATAATTCCTAACAAAGTTTTGACACAGATTCCCAATTCGGGCATTCAGAACATAAGCACGTTGCTGTAAGCAAGCACATTCTCATTCAAAGTTGCAAGTTACTATGTAGGAACAAGTTTGTATAGGTATTTCAAAAATGCCCAGAACTGAGCTAATCTTGGTATGTCTCCAACTCCTAGAAATAACTTCATGCCCCATCTCCCTTACTTCCAGCTACTAAGGATCACATAATTCCTAACAAAGTTTTGACACAGATTCCCAATTCGGGCATTCAGAACATATCGCACGTTGCTGTAAGCAAGCACATTCTCATTCAAAGTTGCAAGTTACTATGTAGGAACAAGTTTGTATAGGTATTTCAAAGATGCCCAGAACTGAGCTAATCTTGGTATGTCTCCAACTCCTAGAAATAACTTCATGCCCCATCTCCCTTACTTTCAGCTAGTAAGGATCACATAATTCCTAACAAAGTTTTGACACAGATTCCCAATTCGGGCATTCAGAACAGGTAGCACGTTGCTGTAAGCAAGCACATTCTCATTCAAAGTTGCAAGTTACTATGTAGGAACAAGTTTGTACAGGTATTTCAAAGATGCCCAGAACTGAGCTAAACGTTGTATGTCTCCAACTCCTAGAAATAACTTCATGCCCCATATCCATTACTTCCAGTTAGTAAGGATCACATAATTTCTAACAAAGTTTTGACATAGGTTCCCAATTCGGGCATTCATAACATGTAGCACGTTGCTGTAAGCAAGCACATTCTCATTCAAAGTTGCAAGTTACTATGTAGGAACAAGTTTGTATAGGTATTTCAAAGATGCCCAGAACTGAGCTAAACGTTGTATGTGTCCAACTCCTAGAAATAACTTCATGCCCCATCTCCCTTACTTCCAGCTAGTAAGGATCAAATAATTCCTAAGAAAGTTTTGACACAGATTCCCAATTCGGGCATTCAGAAAATGTAGCACGTTGCTGTAAGCAAGCACATTCTCATTCAAAGTTGCAAGTTACTATGTAGGAACAAGTTTGTATAGGTATTTCAAAGATGCCCAGAACTGAGCTAAACGTTGTATGTGTCCAACTCCTAGAAATAACTTCATGCCCCATCTCCCTTACTTCCAGCTAGTAAGGATCAAATAATTCCTAACAAAGTTTTGACACAGATTCCCAATTCGGGCATTCAGAAAATGTAGCACGTTGCTGTAAGCAAGCACATTCTCATTCAAAGTTGCAAGTTACTATGTAGGAACAAGTTTGTATAGGTATTTCAAAGATGCCCAGAACTGAGCTAAACTTTGTATGTCTCCAACTCCAAAAATAACTTCATGCCCCATCTCCCTTACTTCCATCTAGTAAGGATCACATAATTTCTAACAAAGTTTTAACACAGATTCCCAATTCGGGCATTCAGAACATGTAGCACGTTGCTGTAAGCAAGCACATTCTCATTCAAAGTTGCAAGTTACTATGTAGGAACAAGTTTGTATAGGTATTTCAAAGATGCCCAGAACTGAGCTAAACGTTGTATGTCTCCAACTCCTAGAAATATCTTCATGCCCCATCACCCTTACTTCCAGCCAGTAATGATCACATAATTCCTAACAAAGTTTTGACACAGATTCCCAATTCGGGCATTCAGAACATATAGCACGTTGCTGTAAGCAAGCACATTCTCATTCAAAGTTGCAAGTTACTATGTAGGAACAAGTTTGTACAGGTATTTCAAAGATGCCCAGAACTGAGCTAAACGTTGTATGTCTCCAACTCCTAGAAATAACTTCATGCCCCATCACCCTTACTTCCAGCTAGTAAGGATCACATAATTCCTAACAAAGTTTTGACACAGATTCCCAATTCGGGCATTCAGAACATATAGCACGTTGCTGTAAGAAAGCACATTCTCATTCAAAGTTGCAAGATACTATGTAGGAACAAGTTTGTATAGGTATTTCAAAGATGCCCAGAACTGAGTTAAACTTGGTATGTGTCCAACCTCAGGAAATAACTTCATGCCCAAACTCCCTTACTTCCAGCCAGTAAGGATCACATAATTCCTAACAAAGTTTTGACACAGATTCCCAATTCGGGCATTCAGAACATATAGCACGTTGCTGTAAGCAAGCACATTCTCATTCAAAGTTGCAAGTTACTATGTAGGAACAAGTTTGTATAGGTATTTCAAAGATGCCCAGAACTGAGCTAAACGTTGTATGTCTCCAACTCCTAGAAATAACTTCGTGCCCCATCTCCCTTACTTCCAGCTAGTAAGGATCACATAATTCCTAACAAAGTTTTGACACAGATTCCCAATTCGGGCATTCAGAACATGTAGGACGTTGCTGTAAGCAAGCACATTCTCATTCAAAGTTGCAAGTTACTATGTAGAAACAAGTTTGTATAGGTATTTCAAAGATGCCCAGAACTGAGCTAAACGTTGTATGTCTCCAACTCCTAGAAATAACTTCATGCCCCATCTCACTTACTTCCAGCTAGTAAGGATCACATAATTCCTAAAAGTTTTGACACAGATTCCCAATTCGGGCATTCAGAACATATAGCACGTTGCTGTAAGCAAGCACATTCTCATTCAAAGTTGCAAGTTACTATGTAGCAACAAGTTTGTATAGGTATTTCAAAGATGCCCAGAACTGAGCTAAACTTGGTATGTCTCCAACTCCTAGAAATAACTTCATGCCCCATCTCCCTTACTTCCACCTAGTAAGGATCACATAATTCCTAACAAAGTTATGACACAGATTCCCAATTCGGGCATTCAGAACATATCGCACGTTGCTGTAAGCAAGCACATTCTCATTCAAAGTTGCAAGTTACTATGTAGGAACAAGTTTGTATAGGTATTTCAAAGATGCCCAGAAGTGAGCTAAACTTGGTATGTGTCCATCTCCTAGAAATAACTTCATGCCCCAAACTCCCTTACTTCCAGCTAGTAAGGATCACATAATTCCTAACAAAGTTTTGACACAGATTCCCAATTCGGTCATTCAGAACATATAGCACGTTGCTGTAAGCAAACACATTCTCATTCAAAGTTGCAAGTTACTATGTAGGAACAAGTTTGAATAGGAATTTCAAAGATGCCCAGAACTGAGCTAAACTTGGTATGTGTCCAACTCCTAGAAATAACTCCAAGCCCCATCTCCCTTACTTCCAGCTAGTAAGGATCACATAATTCCTAACAAAGTTTTGACACAGATTTCCAATTCGGGCATTCAGAATATATCGCACGTTGCTGTAAGTAAGCACATTCTCATTCAAAGTTGCAAGTTACTATGTAGGAACAAGTTTGTATAGGTATTTCAAAGATGCCCAGAACTGTGCTAAACTTGGTATGTGTCCAACTCCTAGAAATACCTTCATGCCCCAACTCCCTTACTTCCAGCTAGTAAGGATCACATAATTCCTAACAAATTTTGACACAGATTCCCAATTCGGGCATTCAGAACATATAGCACGTTGCTGTAAGCAAGCACATTCTCATTCAAAGTTGCAAGTTAATATGTAGGAACAAGTTTGTATAGGTATTTCAAAGATGCCCAGAACTGAGCTAAACTTGGTATGTCTCCAACTACTAGAAATAACTTCATGCCCCATCTCAATTACTTCCAGCTAGTAAGGATCACATAATTCCTAACAAAGTTTTGAGACAGATTCCCAATTCTGGCATTCAGAACATGTAGCACGTTGCTGTAAGCAAGCACATTCTCATTCAAAGATGCAAGTTACTATGTAGGAACAAGTATGTATAGGTATTTCAAAGATGCCCAGAACTGAGCTAAACTTGGTATGTCTCCAACTCCTAGTAATAACTTCATGCCCCATCACCCTTACTTCCAGCTAGTAAGGATCACATAATTCCTAACAAAGTTTGACACAGATTCCCAATTCGGGCATTCAGAACATATAGCACGTTGCTGTAAGCAAGCACATTCTCATTCAAACATGCAAGTTTCTATGTAGGAACAAGTTTGTATAGGTATTTCAAAGATGCCCAGAACTGAGCTTAACTTGGTATGTGTCCAACTCCTAGAAATAACCTCATGCCCAATCTCCCTTACTTCCAGCTAGCAAGGATCACATAATTCCTAACAAATTTTGACACAGATTCCCAATTCGGGCATTCAGAACATATAGCACGTTGCTGTAAGCAAGCACATTCTCATTCAAAGTTGCAAGTTACTATGTAGGAACAAGTTTGTATAGGTATTTCAAAGATGCCCAGAACTGTGCTCAACTTGGTATGTGTCCAACTCCTAGAAATACCTTCATGCCCCAACTCCCTTACTTCCAGCTAGTAAGGATCACATAATTCTTAACAAATTTTGACACAGATTCCCAATTCGGGCATTCAGAACATATAGCACGTTGCTGTAAGCAAGCACATTCTCATTCAAAGATGCAAGTTAATATGTAGGAACAAGTTCGTATAGGTATTTCAAAGATGCCCAGAAGTGAGCTAAACTTGGTATGTGTCCAACTCCTAGAAATAACTTCATGCCCCATCTCCCTTACTTCCAGCTAGTAAGGATCACATAATTCCTAACAAAGTTTTGACACAGATTCCCAATTCGGGCATTCAGAACATGTAGCATGTTGCTGTAAGCAAGCACATTCTCATTCAAAGATGCAAGTTACTATGTAGGAACAAGTTTGTATAGGTATTTCAAAGATGCCCAGAACTGAGCTAAACTTGGTATGTGTCCAACCTCTAGAAATGACTTCATGCCCCAACTCCCTTACTTCCAGCTAGTAAGTATCACATAATTCCTAACAAAGTTTTGACACAGATTCCCAATTTGGGCATTCAGAAAATGTAGCACGTTGCTGTAAGCAAGCACATTCTCATTCAAAGTTGCAAGTTACTATGTAGGAACAGTTTGTA
Source organism: Diceros bicornis minor (assembly GCF_020826845.1). Lineage (NCBI taxonomy): Eukaryota > Metazoa > Chordata > Mammalia > Perissodactyla > Rhinocerotidae > Diceros > Diceros bicornis. The sequence continues at coordinate 1,642,264 of NW_026690907.1, read as the reverse complement.
TAGATATTTCAAAGATGCCCAGAACTGAGCTAAACGTTGTATGTCTCCAACTCCAAAAATAACTTCATGCCCCATCTCCCTTACTTCCAGCTAGTAAGGATCACATAATTTCTAACAAAGTTTTGACACAGATTCCCAATTCGGGCATTCAGAACATGTAGCACGTTGCTGTAAGCAAGCACATTCTCATTCAAAGTTGCAAGGTACTATGTAGGAACAAGTTTGTAAAGGTATTTCAAAGATGCCCAGAACTGAGCTAAACGTTGTATGTCTCCAACTCCTAGAAATAACTTCATGCCCCATCTCCCTTACTTCCAGCCAGTAATGATCACATAATTCCTAACAAAGTTTTGACACAGATTCCCAATTCGGGCATTCAGAACATATAGCACGTTGCTGTAAGAAATCACAGTCTCATTCAAAGTTGCAAGATACTATGTAGGAACAAGTTTGTATAGGTATTTCAAAGATGCCCAGAACTGAGCTAAAAGTTGTATGTCTCCAACTCCTAGAAATAACTTCATGCCCCATCTCCCTTACTTCCATCTAGTAAGGATCACATAATTTCTAACAAAGTTTTGACACAGATTCCCAATTCGGGCATTCAGAACATATAGCACGTTGCTGTAAGCAAGCACTTTCTCATTCAAAGTTGCAAGTTACTATGTAGGAACAAGTTTGTAAAGGTATTTCAAAGATGCTCAGAACTGAGCTAAACTTGGTATGTCTCCAACTCCTAGAAATAACTTCATGCCCCATCACCCTTACTTCCAGCTAGTAAGGATCACATAATTCCTAACAAAGTTTTGACACAGATTCCCAATTCGGGCATTCAGAACATATAGCACGTTGCTGTAAGCAAGCACATTCTCATTCAAAGATGCAAGTTACTATGTAGGAACAAGTTTGTATAGGTATTTCAAAGATGCCCAGAACTGAGCTTAACTTGGTATGTGTCCAACTCCTAGAAATAACCTCATGCCCCATCTCCCTTACTTCCAGCTAGCAAGGATCACATAATTCCTAACAAATTTTGACACAGATTCCCAATTCGGGCATTCAGAACATATAGCACGTTGCTGTAAGCAAGCACATTCTCATTCAAAGTTGCAAGTTACTATGTAGGAACAAGTTTGTATAGGTATTTCAAAGATGCCCAGAACTGTGCTCAACTTGGTATGTGTCCAACTCCTAGAAATACCTTCATGCCCCAACTTCCTTACTTCCAGATAGTAAGGATCACATAATTCCTAACAAAGTTTTGACACAGATTCCCAATTCGGGCATTCAGAACATATAGCACGTTGCTGTAAGCAAGCACATTCTCATTCAAAGTTGCAAGTTACTATGTAGGAACAAGTTTCTATAGGTATTTCAAAGATGCCCAGAACTGAGCTAAACTTGGTATGTCTCCAACTCCTAGAAATAACTTCATGCCCCATTTCCCTTACTTCCAGCTAGTAAGGATCACATAATTCCTAACAAAGTTTTGACACAGATTCCCAATTCGGGCATTCAGAACATGTAGCACGTTGCTGTAAGCAAGCACATTCTCATTCAAAGTTGCAAGTTACTATGTAGGAACAAGTTTGTATAGGTATTTCAAAGATGCCCAGAACTGAGCTAAACTTGGTATGTGTCCAACCTCTAGAAATAACTTCATGCCCCAACTCCCTTACTTCCAGCTAGTAAGGATCACATAATTCCTAACAAAGTTATGACATAGATTCCCAATTCGGGCATTCAGAACATATAGTACGTTGCTGTAAGCAAGCACATTCTCATTCAAAGTTGCAAGTTACTATGTAGGAACAAGTTTGTATAGGTATTTCAAAGATGCTCAGAACTGAGCTAAAAGTTGTATGTCTCCAACTCCTAGAAATAACTTCATGCCCGAACTCCCTTACTTCCAGTTAGTAAGGATCACATAATTCCTAACAAAGTTTTGACACAGATTCCCAATTCGGGCATTCAGAACATATAGCAAGTTGCTGGAAGCAAGCACATTCTCATTCAAAGTTGCAAGTTACTATGTAGGAACAAATTTGAATAGGATTTTCAAAGATGCCCAGAACTGAGCTAAACTTGGTATGTCTCCAACTCCTAGAAATAACTTCATGCCCCATCTCCCTTACTTCCAGCTAGTAAGGATCACATAATTCCTAACAAAGTTTTGACACAGATTCCCAATTCGGGCATTCAGAAAATGTAGCACGTTGCTGTAAGCAAGCACATTCTCATTCAAAGTTGCAAGTTACTATGTAGGAACAAGTTTGTATAGGTATTTCAAAGATGCCCAGAACTGAGCTAAAGGTTGTATGTCTCCAACTCCAAAAATAACTTCATGCCCCATCTCCATTACTTCCATCTAGTAAGGATCACATAATTTCTAACAAAGTTTTAACCCAGATTCCCAATTCGGGCATTCAGAACATGTAGCACGTTGCTGTAAGCAAGCACATTCTCATTCAAAGTTGCAAGTTACTATGTAGGAACAAGTTTGTAAAGGTATTTCAAAGATGCCCAGAACTGAGCTAAACGTTGTTTGTCTCCAACTCCTAGAAATAACTTCATGCCCCATCACACTTTCTTCCAGCCAGTAATGATCACATAATTGCTAACAAAGTTTTGACACAGATTCCCAATTCGGGCATTCAGAACATATAGCACGTTGCTGTAAGAAAGCACATTCTCATTCAAAGTTGCAAGATACTATGTAGGAACAAGTTTGTATAGGTATTTCAAAGATGCCCAGAACTGAGCTAAACTTGGTATGTGTCCAACCTCTAGAAATAACTTCATGCCCCAACTCCCTTACTTCCAGCCAGTAAGGATCACATAATTCCTAACAAAGTTTTGACACAGATTCCCAATTCGGGCATTCAGAAAATATAGCACGTTGCTGCAAGCAAGCACATTCTCATTCAAAGTTGCAAGTTACTATGTAGGAACAAGTTTGTATAGGTATTTCAAAGATGCCCAGAACTGAGCTAAAAGTTGTATGTCTCCAACTCCTAGAAATAACTTCATGGCCCATCTCCCTTTCTTCCAGCTAGCAAGGATCACATAATTCCTAACAAAGTTTTGACACAGATTCCCAATTCGGGCATTCAGAACATATAGCACGTTGCTGTAAGCAAGCACATTCTCATTCAAAGTTGCAAGTTACTATGTAGGAACAAGTTTGTATAGGTATTTCAAAGATGCCCAGAACTGAGCTAATCTTGGTATGTCTCCAACTCCTAGAAATAACTTCATGCCCCATCTCCCTTACTTCCAGCTACTAAGGATCACATAATTCCTAACAAAGTTTTGACACAGATTCCCAATTCGGGCATTCAGAACATATCGCACGTTGCTGTAAGCAAGCACATTCTCATTCAAAGTTGCAAGTTACTATGTAGGAACAAGTTTGTATAGGTATTTCAAAGATGCCCAGAAGTGAGCTAAACTTGGTATGTGTAAATCTCCTAGAAATAACTTCATGCCCCAAACTCCCTTACTTCCAGCTAGTAAGGATCACATAATTCCTAACAAAGTTTTGACACAGATTCCCAATTCGGGCACTCAGAACATATAGCACGTTGCTGTAAGCAAGCACATTCTCATTCAAAGTTGCAAGTTACTATGTAGGAACAAGTTTGAATAGGAATTTCAAAGATGCCCAGAACTGAGCTAAACTTGGTATGTGTCCAACTCCTACAAATAACTCCATGCCCCATCTCCCTTACTTCCAGCTAGTAAGGATCACATAATTCCTAACAAATTTTGATACAGATTCCCAATTCGGGCATTCAGAACATATAGCACGTTGCTGTAAGCAAGCACATTCTCATTCAAAGTTGCAAGTTAATATGTAGGAAGAAGTTCGTATAGGTATTTCAAAGATGCCCAGAACTGAGCTAAACTTGGTATGTGTCCAACTCCTAGAAATAACTTCATGCCCCATCTCCCTTACTTCCAGCTAGTAAGGATCACATAATTCCTAACAAAGTTTTGACACAGATTCCCAATTCGGGCATTCAGAACATGTAGTACGTTGCTGTAAGCAAGCACATTCTCATTCAAAGTTGCAAGTTACTATGTAGGAACAAGATTGTAAAGGTATTTCAAAGATGCCCAGAACTGAGCTAAACGTTGTATGTCTCCAACTCCTAGAAATAACTTCATGCCCCATCACCCTTACTTCCAGCCAGTAATGATCACATAATTGCTAACAAAGTTTTGACACAGATTCCCAATTCGGGCATTCAGAACATATAGCACGTTGCTGTAAGAAAGCACATTCTCATTCAAAGTTGCAAGTTACTATGTAGGAACAAGTTTGTATAGGTATTTCAAAGATGCCCAGAACTGAGCTAAACTTGGTATGTGTCCAACCTCTAGAAATAACTTCATGCCCCAACTCACTTACTTCCAGCCAGTAAGGATCACATAATTCCTAACAAAGTTTTGACACAGATTCCCAATTCGGGCATTCAGAACATATAGCACGTTGCTGCAAGCAAGCACATTCTCATTCAAAGTTGCAAGTTACTATGTAGGAACAAGTTTGTATAGGTATTTCAAAGATGCCCAGAACTGAGCTAAAAGTTGTATGTCTCCAACTCCTAGAAATAACTTCATGCCCCACCTCCCTTTCTTCCAGCTAGCAAGGATCACATAATTCCTAACAAAGTTTTGACACAGATTCCCAATTCGGGCATTCAGAACATATAGCACGTTGCTGTAAGCAAGCACATTCTCATTGAAAGATGCAAGTTACTATGTAGGAACAAGTTTGTATAGGTAATTCAAAGATGCCCAGAACTGAGCTAAACTTGGTATGTGTCCAACTCCTAGAAATAACTTCATGCCCCATCTCCCTAATTTCCAGCTAGCAAGGATCACATAATTCCTAACAAAGTTTTGACACAGATTCCCAATTCGGGCATTCAGAACATAAGCACGTTGCTGTAAGCAAGCACATTCTCATTCAAAGTTGCAAGTTACTATGTAGGAACAAGTTTGTATAGGTATTTCAAAGATGCCCAGAACTGAGCTAATCTTGGTATGTCTCCAACTCCTAGAAATAACTTCATGCCCCATCTCCCTTACTTCCAGCTACTAAGGATCACATAATTCCTAACAAAGTTTTGACACAGATTCCCAATTCGGGCATTCAGAACATATCGCACGTTGCTGTAAGCAAGCACATTCTCATTCAAAGTTGCAAGTTACTATGTAGGAACAAGTTTGTATAGGTATTTCAAAGATGCCCAGAACTGAGCTAATCTTGGTATGTCTCCAACTCCTAGAAATAACTTCATGCCCCATCTCCCTTACTTTCATCTAGTAAGGATCACATAATTCCTAACAAAGTTTTGACACAGATTCCCAATTCGGGCATTCAGAACAGGTAGCACGTTGCTGTAAGCAAGCACATTCTCATTCAAAGTTGCAAGTTACTATGTAGGAACAAGTTTGTACAGGTATTTCAAAGATGCCCAGAACTGAGCTAAACGTTGTATGTCTCCAACTCCTAGAAATAACTTCATGCCCCATATCCATTACTTCCAGCTAGTAAGGATCACATAATTTCTAACAAAGTTTTGACACAGGTTCCCAATTCGGGCATTCATAACATGTAGCACGTTGCTGTAAGCAAGCACATTCTCATTCAAAGTTGCAAGTTACTATGTAGGAACAAGTTTGTATAGGTATTTCAAAGATGCCCAGAACTGAGCTAAACGTTGTATGTGTCCAACTCCTAGAAATAACTTCATGCCCCATCTCCCTTACTTCCAGCTAGTAAGGATCAAATAATTCCTAACAAAGTTTTGACACAGATTCCCAATTCGGGCATTCAGAACATGTAGCACGTTGCTGTAAGCAAGCACATTCTCATTCAAAGTTGCAAGTTACTATGTAGGAACAAGTTTGTATAAGTATTTCAAAGATGCCCAGAACTGAGCTAAACGTTGTATGTCTCCAACTCCTAGAAATATCTTCATGCCCCATCACCCTTACTTCCAGCCAGTAATGATCACATAATTCCTAACAAAGTTTTGACACAGATTCCCAATTCGGGCATTCAGAACATATAGCACGTTGCTGTAAGAAAGCACTTTCTCATTCAAAGTTGCAAGTTACTATGTAGGAACAAGTTTGTAAAGGTATTTCAAAGATGCTCAGAACTGAGCTAAACTTGGTATGTCTCCAACTCCTAGAAATAACTTCATGCCCCATCACCCTTACTTCCAGCTAGTAAGGATCACATAATTCCTAACAAAGTTTTGACACAGATTCCCAATTCGGGCATTCAGAACATATAGCACGTTGCTGTAAGCAAACACATTCTCATTCAAAGATGCAAGTTACTATGTAGGAACAAGTTTGTATAGGTATTTCAAAGATGCCCAGAACTGAGCTTAACTTGGTATGTGTCCAACTCCTAGAAATAACCTCATGCCCCATCTCCCTTACTTCCAGCTAGCAAGGATCACATAATTCCTAACAAATTTTGACACAGATTCCTAATTCGGGCATTCAGAACATATAGCACGTTGCTGTAAGCAAGCACATTCTCATTCAAAGTTGCAAGTTACTATGTAGGAACAAGTTTGTATAGGTATTTCAAAGATGCCCAGAACTGTGCTCAACTTGGTATGTGTCCAACTCCTAGAAATACCTTCATGCCCCAACTTCCTTACTTCCAGATAGTAAGGATCACATAATTCCTAACAAAGTTTTAACACAGATTCCCAATTCGGGCATTCAGAACATATAGCACGTTGCTGTAAGCAAGCACATTCTCATTCAAAGTTGCAAGTTACTATGTAGTAACAAGTTTCTATAGGTATTTCAAAGATGCCCAGAACTGAGCTAAACTTGGTATGTCTCCAACTCCTAGAAATAACTTCATGCCCCATTTCCCTTACTTCCAGCTAGTAAGGATCACATAATTCCTAACAAAGTTTTGACACACATTCCCAATTCGGGCACTCAGAACATGTAGCACGTTGCTGTAAGCAAGTACATTCTCATTCAAAGTTGCAAGTTACTATGTAGGAACAAGTTTGTATAGGTATTTCTAAGATGCCCAGAACTGAGCTAAACTTGGTATGTGTCCAACCTCTAGAAATAACTTCATGCCCCAACTCCCTTTCTTCCAGCTAGTAAGGATCACATAATTCCTAACAAAGTTATGACATAGATTCCCAATTCGGGCATTCAGAACATATAGCACGTTGCTGTAAGCAAGCACATTCTCATTCAAAGTTGCAAGTTACTATGTAGGAACAAGTTTGTGTAGGTATTTCAAAGATGCTCAGAACTGAACTAAACTTGGTATGTGTCCATCTTCTAGAAATAACTTCATGCCCCAACTCCCTTACTTCCAGCTAGTAAGGATCACATAATTCCTAACAAAGTTTTGACACAGATTCCCAATTCGGGCATTCAGAACATATAGCACGTTGCTGGAAGCAAGCACATTCTCATTCAAAGTTGCAAGTTACTATGTAGGAACAAGTTTGAATAGGATATTCAAAGATGCCCAGAACTGAGCTAAACTTGGTATGTCTCCAACTCCTAGAAATAACTTCATGCCCCATCGCCCTTTCTTCCAGCTAGTAAGGATCACATAATTCCTAACAAAGTTTTGACACAGATTCCCAATTCGGGCATTCAGAACATGTAGCACGTTGCTGTAAGCAAGCACATTCTCATTCAAAGATGCAAGTTACTATGTAGGAACAAGTTTGTATAGGTATTTCAAAGATGCCCAGAACTGAGCTAAACTTGGTATGTGTCCAACCTCTAGAAATGACTTCATGCCCCAACTCCCTTACTTCCAGCTAGTAAGGATCACATAATTCCTAACAAAGTTTTGACACAGATTCCCAATTCGGGCATTCAGAAAATGTAGCACGTTGCTGTAAGCAAGCACATTCTCATTCAAAGTTGCAAGTTACTATGTAGGAACAAGTTTGTATAGGTATTTCAAAGATGCCCAGAACTGAGCTAAACGTTGTATGTCTCCAACTCCAAAAATAACTTCATGCCCCATCTCCATTACTTCCATCTAGTAAGGATCACATAATTTCTAACAAAGTTTTAACACAGATTCCCAATTCGGGCATTCAGAACATGTAGCACGTTGCTGTAAGCAAGCACATTCTCATTCAAAGTTGCAAGTTACTATGTAGGAACAAGTTTGTAAAGGTATTTCAAAGATGCCCAGAACTGAGCTAAACGTTGTATGTCTCCAACTCCTAGAAATAACTTCATGCCCCATCACCCTTACTTCCAGCCAGTAATGATCACATAATTACTAACAAAGTTTTGACACAGATTCCCAATTCGGGCATTCAGAACATATAGCACGTTGCTGTAAGAAAGCACATTCTCATTCAAAGTTGCAAGATACTATGTAGGAACAAGTTTGTATAGGTATTTCAAAGATGCCCAGAACTAAGCTAAACTTGGTATGTGTCCAACCTCTAGAAATAACTTCATGCCCCAACTCCCTTACTTCCAGCCAGTAAGGATCACATAATTCCTAACAAAGTTTTGACACAGATTCCCAATTCGGGCATTCAGAACATATAGCACGTGGCTGCAAGCAAGCACATTCTCATTCAAAGTTGCAAGTTACTATGTAGGAACAAGTTTGTATAGGTATTTCAAAGATGCCCAGAACTGAGCTAAACTTGGTATGTGTCCAACTCCTAGAAATAACTTCATGCCCCATCTCCCTAATTTCCAGCTAGCAAGGATCACATAATTCCTAACAAAGTTTTGACACAGATTCCCAATTCGGGCATTCAGAATATATAGCACGTTGCTGTAAGCAAGCACATTCTCATTCAGGGTTGCAAGTTACTATGTAGGAACAAGTTTGTATAGGTATTTCAAAGATGCCCAGAACTGAGCTAAACTTGGTATGTCTCCAACTCCTAGAAATAACTTCATGCCCCATCTCCCTTACTTCCAGATACTAAGGATCACATAATTCCTAACAAAGTTTTGACACAGATTCCCAATTCGGGCATTCAGAACATATCGCACGTTGCTGTAAGCAAGCACATTCTCATTCAAAGTTGCAAGTTACTATGTAGGAACAAGTTTGTATAGGTATTTCAAAGATGCCCAGAACTGAGCTAAACTTGGTATGTGTCCATCTCCTAGAAATAACTTCATGCCCCAAACTCCCTTACTTCCAGCTAGTAAGGATCACATAATTCCTAACAAAGTTTTGACACAGATTCCCAATTCGGGCATTCAGAACATATAGCACGTTGCTGTAAGCAAGCACATTCTCGTTCAAAGTTGCAAGTTACTATGTAGGAACAAGTTTGAATAGGAATTTCAAAGATGCCCAGAACTGAGCTAAACTTGGTATGTGTCCAACTCCTAGAAATAACTCCATGCCCCATCTCCCTTACTTCCAGCTAGTAAGGATCACATAATTCCTAACAAATTTTGATACAGATTCCCATTTCGGGCATTCAGAACATATAGCACGTTGCTGTAAGCAAGCACATTCTCATTCAAAGTTGCAAGTTAATATGTAGGAAGAAGTTTGTATAGGTATTTCAAAGATGCCCAGAACTGAGCTAAACTTGGTATGTGTCCAACTCCTAGAAATAACTTCATGCCCCATCTCCCTTACTTCCAGCTAGTAAGGATCACATAATTCCTAACAAAGTTTTGACACAGATTCCCAATTCGGGCATTCAGAACATGTAGCACGTTGCTGTAAGCAAGCACATTCTCATTCAAAGTTGCAAGTTACTATGTAGGAACAAGTTTGTACAGGTATTTCAAAGATGCCCAGAACTGAGCTAAACGTTGTATGTCCCCAACTCCTAGAAATAACTTCATGCCCCATATCCCTTACTTCCAGCTAGTAAGGATCACATAATTTCTAACAAAGTTTTGACACAGGTTCCCAATTCGGGCATTCATAACATGTAGCACGTTGCTGTAAGCAAGCACATTCTCATTCAAAGTTGCAAGTTACTATGTAGGAACAAGTTTGTATAGGTATTTCAAAGATGCACAGAAGTGAGCTAAACGTTGTATGTGTCCAACTCCTAGAAATAACTTCATGCCCCATCTCCCTTACTTCCATCTAGTAAGGATCACATAATTCCTAACAAAGTTTTGACACAGATTCCCAATTCGGGCATTCAGAACATGTAGCACGTTGCTGTAAGCAAGCACATTCTCATTCAAAGTTGCAAGTTACTATGTAGGAACAAGTTTGTATAGGTATTTCCAAGATGCCCAGAACTGAGCTAAACGTTGTATGTCTCCAACTCCTAGAAATAACTTCATGCCCCATCTCCCTTACTTCCATCTAGTAAGGATCACATAATTCCTAACAAAGTTTTAACACAGATTCCCAATTCGGGCATTCAGAACATGTAGCACGTTGCTGTGAGCAAGCACATTCTCATTAAAAGTTGCAAATTACTATGTAGGAACAAGTTTGTAAAGGTATTTCAAAGATGCCCAGAACTGAGCTTAACGTTGTATGTCTCCAACTCCTAGAAATAACTTCATGCCCCATCACCCTTACTTCCAGCTAGTAAGGATCACATAATTCCTAACAAAGTTATGACACAGATTCCCAATTCGGGCATTCAGAACATATAGCACGTTGCTGTAAGCAAGCACATTCTCATTCAAAGATGCAAGTTACTATGTAGGAACAAGTTTGTATAGGTATTTCAAAGATGCCCAGAACTGAGCTAAACTTGGTATGTCATCAACTCCTAGAAATAACTTCATGCCCCATCACCCTTACTTCCAGCTAGTAAGGATCACATAATTCCTAACAAACTTTTGACACAGATACCCAATTCGGGCATTCAGAACATATAGCACGTTGCTGTAAGCAAGCACATTCTCATTCAAAGTTGCAAGTTACTATGTAGAAAAAAGTTTGTATAGGTATTTCAAAGATGCCCAGAACTGAGCTAAACTTGGTATGTGACCAACCTCTAGAAATAACTTCATGCCCCAACACCCCTACTTCCAGCTAGTAAGGATCACATAATTCCTAACAAAGTTTTGAGACAGATTCCCAATTCGGGCATTCAGAACATATAGCACGTTGCTGTAAGAAAGCACATTCTCATTCAAAGTTGCAAGATACTATGTAGGAACAAGTTTGTATAGGTATTTCAAAGATGCCCAGAACTGAGCTAAACTTGGTATGTGTCCAACCTCTAGAAATAACTTCATGCCCCAACTCCCTTACTTCCAGCCAGTAAGGATCACATAATTCCTAACAAAGTTTTGACACAGATTCCCAATTCGGGCATTCAGAACATATAGCACGTTGCTGCAAGCAAGCACATTCTCATTCAAAGTTGCAAGTTACTATGTAGGAACAAGTTTGTATAGGTATTTCAAAGATGCCCAGAACTGAGCTAAAAGTTGTATGTCTCCAACTCCTAGAAATAACTTCATGCCCCATCTCCCTTACTTCCAGCTAGCAAGGATCACATAATTCCTAACAAAGTTTTGACACAGATTCCCAATTCGGGCATTCAGAACATATAGCACGTTGCTGTAAGCAAGCACATTCTCATTGAAAGATGCAAGTTACTATGTAGGAACAGGTTTGTATAGGTATTCCAAAGATGCCCAGAACTGAGCTAAACTTGGTATGTGTCCAACTCCTAGAAATAACTTCATGCCCCATCTCCCTAATTTCCAGCTAGCAAGGATCACATAATTCCTAACAAAGTTTTGACACAGATTCCCAATTCGGGCATTCAGAACATATAGCACGTTGCTGTAAGCAAGCACATTCTCATTCAAAGTTGCAAGTTACTATGTAGGAACAAGTTTGTATAGGTATTTCAAAGATGCCCAGAACTGAGCTAAACTTGGTATGTCTCCAACTCCTAGAAATAACTTCATGCCCCATCTCCCTTACTTCCAGCTACTAAGGATCACATAATTCCTAACAAAGTTTTGACACAGATTCCCAATTCGGGCATTCAGAACATATCGCACGTTGCTGTAAGCAAGCACATTCTCATTCAAAGTTGCAAGTTACTATGTAGGAACAAGTTTGTATAGGTATTTCAAAGATGCCCAGAACTGAGCTAAACTTGGTATGTGTCCATCTCCTAGAAATAACTTCATGCCCCAAACTCCCTTACTTCCAGCTAGTAAGGATCACATAATTCCTAACAAAGTTTTGACACAGATTCCCAATTCGGGCATTCAGAACATATAGCACGTTGCTGTAAGCAAGCACATTCTCATTCAAAGTTGCAAGTTACTATGTAGGAACAAGTTTGAATAGGAATTTCAAAGATGCCCAGAACTGAGCTATAATTGGTATGTGTCCAACTCCTAGAAATAACTCCATGCCCCATCTCCCTTACTTCCAGCTAGTAAGTATCACATAATTCCTAACAAATTTTGATACAGATTCCCATTTCGGGCATTCAGAACATATAGCACGTTGCTGTAAGCAAGCACATTCTCATTCAAAGTTGCAAGTTAATATGTAGGAAGAAGTTCGTATAGGTATTTCAAAGATGCCCAGAACTGAGCTAAACATGGTATGTGTCCAACTCCTAGAAATAACTTCATGCCCCATCTCCCTTACTTCCAGCTAGTAAGGATCACATAATTCCTAACAAAGTTTTGACACAGATTCCCAATTCGGGCATTCAGAACATGTAGCACGTTGCTGTAAGCAAGCACATTCTCATTCAAAGTTGCAAGTTACCATTTAGGAACAAGTTTGTACAGGTATTTCAAAGATGCCCAGAACTGAGCTAAACGTTGTATGTCTCCAACTCCTAGAAATAACTTCATGCCCCATATCCCTTACTTCCAGCTAGTAAGGATCACATAATTTCTAACAAAGTTTTGACACAGGTTCCCAATTCGGGCATTCATAACATGTAGCACGTTGCTGTAAGCAAGCACATTCTCATTCAAAGTTGCAAGTTACTATGTAGGAACAAGTTTGTATAGGTATTTCAAAGATGCCCAGAAGTGAGCTAAACGTTGTATGTGTCCAACTCCTAGAAATAACTTCATGCCCCATCTCACTTACTTCCAGCTAGTAAGGATCACATAATTCCTAACAAAGTTTTGACACAGATTCCCAATTCGGGCATTCAGAACATGTAGCACGTTGCTGTAAGCAAGCACATTCTCATTCAAAGTTGCAAGTTACTATGTAGGAACAAGTTTGTATAGGTATTTCCAAGATGCCCAGAACTGAGCTAAACGTTGTATGTCTCCAACTCCTAGAAATAACTTCATGCCCCATCTCCCTTACTTCCATCTAGTAAGGATCACATAATTCCTAACAAAGTTTTAACACAGATTCCCAATTCGGGCATTCAGAACATGTAGCACGTTGCTGTGAGCAAGCACATTCTCATTCAAAGTTGCAAATTACTATGTAGGAACAAGTTTGTAAAGGTATTTGAAAGATGCCCAGAACTGAGCTAAACGTTGTATGTCTCCAACTCCTAGAAATAACTTCATGCCCCATCACCCTTACTTCCAGCTAGTAAGGATCACATAATTCCTAACAAACTTTTGACACAGATACCCAATTCGGGCATTCAGAAAATATAGCACGTTGCTGTAAGCAAGCACATTCTCATTCAAAGTTGCAAGTTACTATGTAGAAAAAAGTTTGTATAGGTATTTCAAAGATGCCCAGAACTGAGCTAAACTTGGTATGTGACCAACCTCAAGAAATAACTTCATGCCCCAACATCCCTACTTCCAGCTAGTAAGGATCACATAATTCCTAACAAAGTTTTGAGACAGATTCCCAATTCGGGCATTCAGAACATATAGCACGTTTCTGTAAGGAAGCACATTCTCATTCAAAGTTGCAAGTTACTATGTAGGAACAAGTTTGTATAGGTATTTCAAAGATGCCCAGAACTGAGCTAAACGTTGTATGTCTCCAACTCCTAGAAATAACTTCATGCCCAATCTCCCTTACTTCCAGCTAGTAAGGATCACATAATTCCTAACAAAGTTTTGACACAGATTCCCAATTCGGGCATTCAGAACATATAGCACGTTGCTGTAAGCAAGCACATTCTCATTCAAACTTGCAAGTTACTATGTAGGAACAAGTTTGTATATGTATATCAAAGATGCCCAGAACTGAGCTCAACTTAGTATGTCTCCAACTTCTAGAAATAACTTCATGCCCCATCTCCCTTACTTCCAGCTAGTAAGGATCACATAATTCCTAACAAAGTTTTGACACAGATTCCCAATTCGGGCATTCAGAACATGTAGCACGTTGCTGTAAGCAAGCACATTCAATTCAAAGTTGCAAGTTACTATGTAGGAACAAGTTTGTAAAGGTATTTCAAAGATGCCCAGAACTGAGCTAAACTTGGTATGTCTCCAACTCCTAGAAATAACTTCATGCCCCATCACCCTTACTTCCAGCTAGTAAGGATCACATAATTCCTAACAAAATTTTGACACAGATTCCCAATTCGGGCATTCAGAACATATAGCACGTTGCTGTAAGCAAGCACATTCTCATCCAAAGTTGCAAGTTACTATGTAGGAACAAGTTTGTATAGGTATTTCACAGATGCCCAGAACTGAGCTAAACTTGGTATGTGTCCAACTCCAAGAAATAACTTTATGCCCCATCTCCCTTACTTCCAGCTAGTACGGATCACATAATTCCTAACAAAGTTTTGACACAGATTCCCAATTCGGGCATTCAGAACATATAGCACTTTGCTCTAAGCAAGCACATTCTCATTCAAAGTTGCAAGTTACTATGTAGGAACAAGTTTGTATAGGTATTTCAAAGATGCCCAGAACTGTGTTAAACTTGGTATGTGTCCAACTCCTAGAAATACCTTCATGCCCCAACTTCCTTACTTCCAGATAGTAAGGATCACATAATTCCTAACAAAGTTTTGACACAGATTCCCAATTCGGGCATTCAGAACATATAGCACGTTGCTGTAAGCAAGCACATTCTCATTCAAAGTTGCAAGTTACTATGTAGGAACAAGTTTCTATAGGTATTTCAAAGATGCCCAGAACTGAGCTAAACTTGGTATGTCTCCAACTCCTAGAAATAACTTCATGCCCCATTTCCCTTACTTCCAGCTAGTAAGGATCACATAATTCCTAACAAAGTTTTGACACAGATTCCCAATTCGGGCATTCAGAACATGTAGCACGTTGCTGTAAGCAAGCACATTCTCATTCAAAGTTGCAAGTTACTATGTAGGAACAAATTTGTATAGGTATTTCAAAGATGCCCAGAACTGAGCTAAACTTGGTATGTGTCCAACCTCTAGAAATAACTTCATGCCCCAACTCCCTTACTTCCAGCTAGTAAGGATCACATAATTCCTAACAAAGTTTTGACACAGATTCCCAATTCGGGCATTCAGAACATGTAGCATTTTGCTGTAAGCAAGCACATTCTCATTCAAAGATGCAAGTTACTATGTAGGAACAAGTTTGTATAGGTATTTCAAAGATGCCCAGAACTGAGCTAAACTTGGTATGTGTCCAACCTCTAGAAATGACTTTATGCCCCAACTCCCTTACTTCCAGCTAGTAAGGATCACATAATTCCTAACAAAGTTTTGACACAGATTCCCAATTCGGGCATTCAGAAAATGTAGCACGTTGCTGTAAGCAAGCACATTCTCATTCAAAGTTGCAAGTTACTATGTAGGAACAAGTTTGTATAGGTATTTCAAAGATGCCCAGAACTGAGCTAAACGTTGTATGTCTCCAACTCCAAAAATAACTTCATGCCCCATCTCCATTACTTCCATCTAGTAAGGATCACATAATTTCTAACAAAGTTTTAACACAGATTCCCAATTCGGGAATTCAGAACATGTAGCACGTTGCTGTAAGCAAGCACATTCTCATTCAAAGTTGCAAGTTACTATGTAGGAACAAGTTTGTAAAGGTATTTCAAAGATGCCCAGAACTGAGCTAAACGTTGTATGTCTCCATCTCCTAGAAATAACTTCATGCCCCATGACCCTTACTTCCAGCCAGTAATGATCACATAATTGCTAACAAAGTTTTGACACAGATTCCCAATTCGGGCATTCAGAACATATAGCACGTTGCTGTAAGAAAGCACATTCTCATTCAAAGTTGCAAGATACTATGTAGGAATAAGTTTGTATAGGTATTTCAAAGATGCCCAGAACTGAGCTAAACTTGGTATGTGTCCAACCTCTAGAAATAACTTCATGCCCCAACTCCCTTACTTCCAGCCAGTAAGGATCACATAATTCCTAACAAAGTTTTGACACAGATTCCCAATTCGGGCATTCAGAACATATAGCACGTTGCTGCAAGCAAGCACATTCTCATTCAAAGTTGCAAGTTACTATGTAGGAACAAGTTTGTATAGGTATTTCAAAGATGCCCAGAACTGAGCTAAAAGTTGTATGTCTCCAACTCCTAGAAATAACTTCATGCCCCATCTCCCTTACTTCCAGCTAGCAAGGATCACATAATTCCTAACAAAGTTTTGACACAGATTCCCAATTCGGGCATTCAGAACATATAGCACGTTGCTGTAAGCAAGCACATTCTCATTGAAAGATGCAAGTTACTATGTAGGAACAAGTTTGTATAGGTATTTCAAAGATGCCCAGAACTGAGCTAAACTTGGTATGTGTCCAACTACTAGAAATAACTTCATGCCCCATCTCCCTAATTTCCAGCTAGCAAGGATCACATAATTCCTAACAAAGTTTTGACACAGATTCCCAATTCGGGCATTCAGAACATATAGCACGTTGCTGTAAGCAAGCACATTCTCATTCAAAGTTGCAAGTTACTATGTAGGAACAAGTTTGTATAGGTATTTCAAAGATGCCCAGAACTGAGCTAAACTTGGTATGTCTCCAACTCCTAGAAATAACTTCATGCCCCATCTCCCTTACTTCCAGCTACTAAGGATCACATAATTCCTAACAAAGTTTTGACACAGATTCCCAATTCGGGCATTCAGAACATATCGCACGTTGCTGTAAGCAAGCACATTCTCATTCAAAGTTGCAAGTTACTATGTAGGAACAAGTTTGTATAGGTATTTCAAAGATGCCCAGAACTGAGCTAAACTTGGTATGTGTCCATCTCCTAGAAATAACTTCATGCCCCAAACTCCCTTACTTCCAGCTAGTAAGGATCACATAATTCCTAACAAAGTTTTGACACAGATTCCCAATTCGGGCATTCAGAACATATAGCACGTTGCTGTAAGCAAGCACATTCTCATTCAAAGTTGCAAGTTACTATGTAGGAACAAGTTTGAATAGGAATTTCAAAGATGCCCAGAACTGAGCTAAACTTGGTATGTGTCCAACTCCTAGAAATAACTCCATGCCCCATCTCCCTTACTTCCAGCTAGTAAGGATCACATAATTCCTAACAAATTTTGATACAGATTCCCAATTCGGGCATTCAGAACATATAGCACGTTGCTGTAAGCAAGCACATTCTCATTCAAAGTTGCAAGTTAATATGTAGGAAGAAGTTCGTATAGGTATTTCAAAGATGCCCAGAACTGAGCTAAACTTGGTATGTGTCCAACTCCTAGAAATAACTTCATGCCCCATCTCCCTTACTTCCAGCTAGTAAGGATCACATAATTCCTAACAAAGTTTTGACACAGATTCCCAATTCGGGCATTCAGAACATGTAGCACGTTGCTGTAAGCAAGCACATTCTCATTCAAAGTTGCAAGTTACTATGTAGGAACAAGTTTGTACAGGTATTTCAAAGATGCCCAGAACTGAGCTAAACGTTGTATATCTCCAACTCCTAGAAATAACTTCATGCCCCATATCCCTTACTTCCAGCTAGTAAGGATCACATAATTTCTAACAAAGTTTTGACACAGGTTCCCAATTCGGGCATTCATAACATGTAGCACGTTGCTGTATGCAAGCACATTCTCATTCAAAGTTGCAAGTTACTATGTAGGAAAAGTTTGTATAGGTATTTCAAAGATGCCCAGAAGTGAGCTAAACGTTGTATGTGTCCAACTCCTAGAAATAACTTCATGCCCCATCTCCCTTACTTCCAGCTAGTAAGGATCACATAATTCCTAACAAAGTTTTGACACTGATTCCCAATTCGGGCATTCATAACATGTAGCACGTTGCTGTAAGCAAGCACATTCTCATTCAAAGTTGCAAGTTACTATGTAGGAACAAGTTTGTATAGGTATTTCAAAGATGCCCAGAACTGAGCTAAACGTTGTATGTCTCCAACTCCTAGAAATAACTTCATGCCCCATCTCCCTTACTTCCATCTAGTAAGGATCACATAATTCCTAACAAAGTTTTAACACAGATTCCCAATTTGGGCATTCAGAACATGTAGCACGTTGCTGTGAGCAAGCACATTCTCATTCAAAGTTGCAAATTACTATGTAGGAACAAGTTTGTAAAGGTATTTCAAAGATGCCCAGAACTGAGCTAAACGTTGTATGTCTCCAACTCCTAGAAATAACTTCATGCCCCATCACCCTTACTTCCAGCTAGTAAGGATCACATAATTCCTAACAAAGTTTTGACACAGATTCCCAATTCGGGCATTCAGAACATATAGCACGTTGCTGTAAGCAAGCACATTCTCATTCAAAGTTGCAAGTTACTATGTAGGAACATGTTTGTATAGGTATTTCAAAGATGCCCAGAACTGAGCTAAACTTGGTATGTCATCAACTCCTAGAAATAACTTCATGCCCCATCACCCTTACTTCCAGCTAGTAAGAATCACATAATTCCTAACAAACTTTTGACACAGATACCCAATTCGGGCATTCAGAACATATAGCACGTTGCTGTAAGCAAGCACATTCTCATTCAAAGTTGCAAGTTACTATGTAGAAACAAGTTTGTATAGGTATTTCAAAGATGCCCAGAACTGAGCTAAACTTGGTATGTGACCAACCTCTAGAAATAACTTCATGCCCCAACACCCCTACTTCCAGCTAGTAAGGATCACATAATTCCTAACAAAGTTTTGACACAGATTCCCAATTCGGGCATTCAGAACATATAGCACGTTTCTGTAAGCAAGCACATTCTCGTTCAAAGTTGCAAGTTACTATGTAGGAACAAGTTTGTATAGGTATTTCAAAGATGCCCAGAACTGAGCTAAACGTTGTATGTCTCCAACTCCTAGAAATAACTTCATGCCCCATCTCCCTTACTTCCAGCTAGTAAGGATCACATAATTCCTAACAAAGTTTTGACACAGATTCCCAATTCGGGCATTCAGAACATATAGCACGTTGCTGTAAGCAAGCACATTCTCATTCAAACTTGCAAGTTACTATGTAGGAACAAGTTTGTATAGGTATTTCAAAGATGCCCAGAAGTGAGCTAAACTTGGTATGTGTCCAACTCCTAGAAATAACTTCATGCCCCATCTCCCTTACTTCCAGCTAGCAAGGATCACATAATTCCTAACAAAGTTTTGACACAGATTCCCAATTCGGGCATTCAGAACATATAGCACGTTGCTGTAAGCAAGCACATTCTCATTCAAAGTTGCAAGTTATTATGTAGGAACAAGTTTGAATAGGACTTTCAAAGATGCCCAGAACTGAGCTAAACTTGGTATGTCTCCAACTCCTAGAAATAACTTCATGCCCCATCTCCATTACTTCCATCTAGTAAGGATCACATAATTTCTAACAAAGTTTTAACACAGATTCCCAATTCGGGAATTCAGAACATGTAGCACGTTGCTGTAAGCAAGCACATTCTCATTCAAAGTTGCAAGTTACTATGTAGGAACAAGTTTGTAAAGGTATTTCAAAGATGCCCAGAACTGAGCTAAACGTTGTATGTCTCCATCTCCTAGAAATAACTTCATGCCCCATGACCCTTACTTCCAGCCAGTAATGATCACATAATTGCTAACAAAGTTTTGACACAGATTCCCAATTCGGGCATTCAGAACATATAGCACGTTGCTGTAAGAAAGCACATTCTCATTCAAAGTTGCAAGATACTATGTAGGAATAAGTTTGTATAGGTATTTCAAAGATGCCCAGAACTGAGCTAAACTTGGTATGTGTCCAACCTCTAGAAATAACTTCATGCCCCAACTCCCTTACTTCCAGCCAGTAAGGATCACATAATTCCTAACAAAGTTTTGACACAGATTCCCAATTCGGGCATTCAGAACATATAGCACGTTGCTGCAAGCAAGCACATTCTCATTCAAAGTTGCAAGTTACTATGTAGGAACAAGTTTGTATAGGTATTTCAAAGATGCCCAGAACTGAGCTAAAAGTTGTATGTCTCCAACTCCTAGAAATAACTTCATGCCCCATCTCCCTTACTTCCAGCTAGCAAGGATCACATAATTCCTAACAAAGTTTTGACACAGATTCCCAATTCGGGCATTCAGAACATATAGCACGTTGCTGTAAGCAAGCACATTCTCATTGAAAGATGCAAGTTACTATGTAGGAACAAGTTTGTATAGGTATTTCAAAGATGCCCAGAACTGAGCTAAACTTGGTATGTGTCCAACTACTAGAAATAACTTCATGCCCCATCTCCCTAATTTCCAGCTAGCAAGGATCACATAATTCCTAACAAAGTTTTGACACAGATTCCCAATTCGGGCATTCAGAACATATAGCACGTTGCTGTAAGCAAGCACATTCTCATTCAAAGTTGCAAGTTACTATGTAGGAACAAGTTTGTATAGGTATTTCAAAGATGCCCAGAACTGAGCTAAACTTGGTATGTCTCCAACTCCTAGAAATAACTTCATGCCCCATCTCCCTTACTTCCAGCTACTAAGGATCACATAATTCCTAACAAAGTTTTGACACAGATTCCCAATTCGGGCATTCAGAACATATCGCACGTTGCTGTAAGCAAGCACATTCTCATTCAAAGTTGCAAGTTACTATGTAGGAACAAGTTTGTATAGGTATTTCAAAGATGCCCAGAACTGAGCTAAACTTGGTATGTGTCCATCTCCTAGAAATAACTTCATGCCCCAAACTCCCTTACTTCCAGCTAGTAAGGATCACATAATTCCTAACAAAGTTTTGACACAGATTCCCAATTCGGGCATTCAGAACATATAGCACGTTGCTGTAAGCAAGCACATTCTCATTCAAAGTTGCAAGTTACTATGTAGGAACAAGTTTGAATAGGAATTTCAAAGATGCCCAGAACTGAGCTAAACTTGGTATGTGTCCAACTCCTAGAAATAACTCCATGCCCCATCTCCCTTACTTCCAGCTAGTAAGGATCACATAATTCCTAACAAATTTTGATACAGATTCCCAATTCGGGCATTCAGAACATATAGCACGTTGCTGTAAGCAAGCACATTCTCATTCAAAGTTGCAAGTTAATATGTAGGAAGAAGTTCGTATAGGTATTTCAAAGATGCCCAGAACTGAGCTAAACTTGGTATGTGTCCAACTCCTAGAAATAACTTCATGCCCCATCTCCCTTACTTCCAGCTAGTAAGGATCACATAATTCCTAACAAAGTTTTGACACAGATTCCCAATTCGGGCATTCAGAACATGTAGCACGTTGCTGTAAGCAAGCACATTCTCATTCAAAGTTGCAAGTTACTATGTAGGAACAAGTTTGTACAGGTATTTCAAAGATGCCCAGAACTGAGCTAAACGTTGTATATCTCCAACTCCTAGAAATAACTTCATGCCCCATATCCCTTACTTCCAGCTAGTAAGGATCACATAATTTCTAACAAAGTTTTGACACAGGTTCCCAATTCGGGCATTCATAACATGTAGCACGTTGCTGTATGCAAGCACATTCTCATTCAAAGTTGCAAGTTACTATGTAGGAAAAGTTTGTATAGGTATTTCAAAGATGCCCAGAAGTGAGCTAAACGTTGTATGTGTCCAACTCCTAGAAATAACTTCATGCCCCATCTCCCTTACTTCCAGCTAGTAAGGATCACATAATTCCTAACAAAGTTTTGACACTGATTCCCAATTCGGGCATTCATAACATGTAGCACGTTGCTGTAAGCAAGCACATTCTCATTCAAAGTTGCAAGTTACTATGTAGGAACAAGTTTGTATAGGTATTTCAAAGATGCCCAGAACTGAGCTAAACGTTGTATGTCTCCAACTCCTAGAAATAACTTCATGCCCCATCTCCCTTACTTCCATCTAGTAAGGATCACATAATTCCTAACAAAGTTTTAACACAGATTCCCAATTTGGGCATTCAGAACATGTAGCACGTTGCTGTGAGCAAGCACATTCTCATTCAAAGTTGCAAATTACTATGTAGGAACAAGTTTGTAAAGGTATTTCAAAGATGCCCAGAACTGAGCTAAACGTTGTATGTCTCCAACTCCTAGAAATAACTTCATGCCCCATCACCCTTACTTCCAGCTAGTAAGGATCACATAATTCCTAACAAAGTTTTGACACAGATTCCCAATTCGGGCATTCAGAACATATAGCACGTTGCTGTAAGCAAGCACATTCTCATTCAAAGTTGCAAGTTACTATGTAGGAACATGTTTGTATAGGTATTTCAAAGATGCCCAGAACTGAGCTAAACTTGGTATGTCATCAACTCCTAGAAATAACTTCATGCCCCATCACCCTTACTTCCAGCTAGTAAGAATCACATAATTCCTAACAAACTTTTGACACAGATACCCAATTCGGGCATTCAGAACATATAGCACGTTGCTGTAAGCAAGCACATTCTCATTCAAAGTTGCAAGTTACTATGTAGAAACAAGTTTGTATAGGTATTTCAAAGATGCCCAGAACTGAGCTAAACTTGGTATGTGACCAACCTCTAGAAATAACTTCATGCCCCAACACCCCTACTTCCAGCTAGTAAGGATCACATAATTCCTAACAAAGTTTTGACACAGATTCCCAATTCGGGCATTCAGAACATATAGCACGTTTCTGTAAGCAAGCACATTCTCGTTCAAAGTTGCAAGTTACTATGTAGGAACAAGTTTGTATAGGTATTTCAAAGATGCCCAGAACTGAGCTAAACGTTGTATGTCTCCAACTCCTAGAAATAACTTCATGCCCCATCTCCCTTACTTCCAGCTAGTAAGGATCACATAATTCCTAACAAAGTTTTGACACAGATTCCCAATTCGGGCATTCAGAACATATAGCACGTTGCTGTAAGCAAGCACATTCTCATTCAAACTTGCAAGTTACTATGTAGGAACAAGTTTGTATAGGTATTTCAAAGATGCCCAGAAGTGAGCTAAACTTGGTATGTGTCCAACTCCTAGAAATAACTTCATGCCCCATCTCCCTTACTTCCAGCTAGCAAGGATCACATAATTCCTAACAAAGTTTTGACACAGATTCCCAATTCGGGCATTCAGAACATATAGCACGTTGCTGTAAGCAAGCACATTCTCATTCAAAGTTGCAAGTTATTATGTAGGAACAAGTTTGAATAGGACTTTCAAAGATGCCCAGAACTGAGCTAAACTTGGTATGTCTCCAACTCCTAGAAATAACTTCATGCCACATCTCCCTTACTTCCAGCTACTAAGGATCACATAATTCCTAACAAAGTTTGACACAGGTTCCCAATTCGGGCATTCAGAACATGTAGCACGTTGATGTAAGCAAGCACATTCTCATTCAAAGTTGCAAGTTACTATGTAGGAACAAGTTTGTATAGGTATTTCAAAGATGCCAAGAAGTGAGATAAACGTTGTATATCTCCAACTCCTAGAAATAACTTCATGCCCCATCTCCCTTACTTCCAGCTAGTAAGGATCACATAGTTCCTAACAAAGTTTTGACACAGATTCCCAATTCGGGCATTCAGAACATGTAGCACGTTGCTGTAAGCAAGCACATTCTCATTCAAAGTTGCAAGTTACTATGTAGGAACAAGTTTGTATAGGTATTTCAAAGATGCCCAGAACTGAGCTAAACTTTGTATGTGTCCAACTCCTAGAAATAACTTCATGCCCCATCTCCCTTACTTCGATCTAGTAAGGATCACATAATTTCTAACAAAGTTTTGACACAGATTCCCAATTCGTGCATTCAGAACATATAGCACGTTGCTGTAAGCAAGCACATTCTCATTCAAAGTTGCAAGTTACTATGTAGGAACAAGATCGTATAAGTATTTCAAAGATGCCCAGAACTGTGCTAAACTTTTTATGTGTCAAACCTCTAGAAATAACTTCATGCCCCAACTCCCTTACTTCCAGCTAGTAAGGATCACATAATTCCTAACAAATTTTGACACAGATTCCCAATTCGGGCTTTCAGAACATGTAGCATGTTGCTGTAAGCAAGCACATTCTCATTCAAAGTTGCATGTTACTATGTAGGAACAAGTTTGTATAGGTATTTCAAAGATGCCCAGAACTGAGCTAAACGTTGTATGTCTCCAACTCCTAGAAATAACTTCATGCCCCATCTCCCTTACTTCCAGCTAGTAAGGATCACATAATTCCTAACAAAGTTTTGACACAGATTCTCAATTCGGGCATTCAGAACATGTAGCACGTTACTGTAAGCAAGCACATTCAATTCAAAGTTGCAAGTTACTATGTAGGAACAAGTTTGTATAGGTATTTCAAAGATGCCCAGAACTGAGCTAAATGTTGTATGTCTCCAACTCCAGAAATAACTTCATGCCCCATCTCCCTTACTTCCATCTAGTAAGGATCACATAATTTCTAACAAAGTTTTGACACAAATTCCAAATTCGGGCATTCAGAACATATAGCACGTTGCTGTAAGCAAGCACATTCTCATTCAAAGTTGCAAGTTACTATGTAGGAACAATTTTGTAAAGGTATTTCAAAGATGCCCAGAACTGACCTAACTTGGTATGTCATCAACTCCTAGAAATAACTTCATGCCCCATCACCCTTACTTCCAGCTAGTAAGGATCACATAATTTCTAACAAAGTTTTGACACAGATTCCCAATTCGGGCATTCAGAACATGTAGCACGTTTCTGTAAGCAAGCACATTCTCATTCAAAGTTGCAAGTTACTATGTAGGAACAAGTTTGTAAAGGTATTTCAAAGATGCTCAGAACTGAGCTAAACATTGTATGTCTCCAACTCCTAGAAATAACTTCATGCCCCATCACCCTTACTTCCAGCCAGTAAGGATCACATAATTCCTAACAAAGTTTTGACACAGATTCCCAATTCGGGCATTCAGAACATATAGCACGTTTCTGTAAGCAAGCACATTCTCATTCAAAGTTGCAAGTTACTATGTAGGAACAAGTTTGTATAGGTATTTGAAAGATTTCCAGAACTGAGCTAAACTTGGTATGTGTCCAACCTCTAGAAATAACTTCATGCCCCAACTCCAATACTTCCAGGCAGTAAGGATCACATAATTCCTAACAAAGCTTTGACACAGATTCCCAATTCGGGCATTCAGAACATATAGCACGTTGCTGTAAGCAAGCACATTCTCATTCAAAGTTGCAAGTTACTATGTAGGAACATGTTTATATAGGTATTTCAAAGATGCCCAGAACTGAGCTAAACGTTGTATGTCTCCAACTCCTAGAAATAACTTCATGCCCCATCTCACATACTTCCAGCTAGTAAGGATCACATAATTCCTAACAAAGTTTTGACACAGATTCCCAATTCGGGCATTCAGAACATATAGTACGTTGATGTAAGCAAGCACATTCTCATTCAAAGTTCCAAGATACTATGTAGGAACAAGATCGTATAAGTATTTCAAAGATGCCCAGAACTGTGCTAAACTTTGTATGTGTCAAACCTCTAGAAATAACTTCATGCCCCAACTCCCTTACTTCCAGCTAGTAAGGATCACATAATTCCTAACAAATTTTGACACAGATTCCCAATTCGGGCTTTCAGAACATGTAGCATGTTGCTGTAAGCAAGCACATTCTCATTCAAAGTTGCATGTTACTATGTAGGAACAAGTTTGTATAGGTATTTCAAAGATGCCCAGAACTGAGCTAAACGTTGTATGTCTCCAACTCCTAGAAATAACTTCATGCCCCATCTCCCTTACTTCCAGCTAGTAAGGATCACATAATTCCTAACAAAGTTTTGACACATATTCTCAATTCGGGCATTCAGAACATGTAGCACGTTGCTGTAAGCAAGCACATTCAATTCAAAGTTGCAAGTTACTATGTAGGAACAAGTTTGTATAGGTATTTCAAAGATGCCCAGAACTAAGCTAAATGTTGTATGTCTCCAACTCCTAGAAATAACTTCATGCCCCATCTCCCTTACTTCCATCTAGTAAGGATCACATAATTTCTAACAAAGTTTTGACACAAATTGCAAATTCGGGCATTCAGAACATATAGCACGTTGCTGTAAGCAAGCACATTCTCATTCAAAGTTGCAAGTTACTATGTAGGAACAAGTTTGTATATGTATATCAAAGATGCCCAGAACTGAGCTCAACTTGGTATGTCTCCAACTTCTAGAAATAACTTCATGCCCCATCTCACTTACTTCCAGCTAGTAAGGATCACATAATTCCTAACAAAGTTTTGACACAGAATCCCAATTCGGGCATTCAGAACATATAGCACGTTGCTGTATGCAAGCACATTCAATTCAAAGTTGCAAATTACTATGTAGGAACAAGTTTGTAAAGGTATTTCAAAGATTCCCAGAACTCAGCTAAACTTGGTATGTCTCCAACTCCTAGAAATAACTTCATGCCCCATCACCCTTACTTCCAGCTAGTAAGGATCACATAATTCCTAACAAAGTTTTGACACAGATTCCCAATTCGGGCATTCAGAACTTATAGCACGTTGCTGTAAGCAAGCACATTCTCATTCAAAGTTGCAAGTTACTATGTAGGAACAAGTTTGTATAGGTATTTCAAAGATGCCCAGAACTGAGCTAAACTTGGTATGTCTCCAACTCCTAGAAATAACTTCATGCCAAATCTCCCTTACTTCCAGCTTGTAAGGATCACATAATTTCTAACAAAGTTTTGACACAGATTCCCAATTCTGGCATTCAGAACATGTAGCACTTTTCTGTAAGCAAGCACATTCTCATTCAAAGTTCCAAGTTACTATGTAGGAACAAGTTTGTAAAGGTATTTCAAAGATGCCCAGAACTGAGCTAAACGTTGTATGTCTCCAACCACTAGAAATAACTTCATGCCCCATCACCCTTACTTCCAGCCAGTAAGGATCACATAATTCCTAACAAAGATTTGACACAGATTCCCAATTCGGGTATTCAGAACATATAGCACGTTGCTGTAAGCAAGCACATTCTCATTCAAAGTTGCAAGTTACTATGTAGGAACAAGTTTGTATAGGTATTTCAAAGATGCCCAGAACTGAGCTAAACGTTGTATGTCTCCAACTCCTAGAAATAACTTCATGCCCCATCTCCCTTACTTCCAGCTAGTAAGGATCACATAATTCCTAACAAAGTTTTGACACAGATTCCCAATTCGGGCATTCAGAACATATAGTACGTTGATGTAAGCAAGCACATTCTCATTCAAAGTTACAAGTTACTATGTGGGAACAAGTTTGTATAGGTATATCAAAGATGCCCAGAACTGAGCTAAACTTGGTATGTCTCCAACTCCTAGAAATAAATTCATGCCCCATCTCCCTTACTTCCAGCTAGTAAGGATCACATAATTCCTAACAAAGTTTTGACACAGATTCCCAATTCGGGCATTCAGAACATGTAGCACGTTGCTGTAAGCAAGCACATTCAATTCAAAGTTGCAAGTTACTATGTAGGAACAGGTTTGTATAGGTATTTCAAAGATGCCCAGAACTGAGCTAAACTTGGTATGTGTCCAACACCTAGAAATAACTTCATGCCCCATCTCCCTTACTTCGATCTAGTAAGGATCACATAATTTCTAACAAAGTTTTGACACAGATTCCCAATTCGGTCATTCAGAACATATAGCACGTTGCTGTAAGCAAGCACATTCTCATTCAAAGTTCCAAGATACTATGTAGGAACAAGATCGTATAAGTATTTCAAAGATGCCCAGAACTGTGCTAAACTTTGTATGTGTCAAACCTCTAGAAATAACTTCATGCCCCAACTCCCTTACTTCCAGCTAGTAAGGATCACATAATTCCTAACAAATTTTGACACAGATTCCCAATTCGGGCTTTCAGAACATGTAGCATGTTGCTGTAAGCAAGCACATTCTCATTCAAAGTTGCATGTTACTATGTAGGAACAAGTTTGTATAGGTATTTCAAAGATGCCCAGAACTGAGCTAAACGTTGTATGTCTCCAACTCCTAGAAATAACTTCATGCCCCATCTCCCTTACTTCCAGCTAGTAAGGATCACATAATTCCTAACAAAGTTTTGACACATATTCTCAATTCGGGCATTCAGAACATGTAGCACGTTGCTGTAAGCAAGCACATTCAATTCAAAGTTGCAAGTTACTATGTAGGAACAAGTTTGTATAGGTATTTCAAAGATGCCCAGAACTGAGCTAAATGTTGTATGTCTCCAACTCCTAGAAATAACTTCATGCCCCATCTCCCTTACTTCCAGCTAGTAAGGATCACATAATTTCTAACAAAGTTTTGACACAGATTCCCAATTCTGGCATTCAGAACATGTAGCACTTTTCTGTAAGCAAGCACATTCTCATTCAAAGTTCCAAGTTACTATGTAGGAACAAGTTTGTAAAGGTATTTCAAAGATGCCCAGAACTGAGCTCAACTTGGTATGTCTCCAACTTCTAGAAATAACTTCATGCCCCATCTCCCTTACTTCCAGCTAGTAAGGATCACATAATTCCTAACAAAGTTTTGACACAGAATCCCAATTCGGGCATTCAGAACACATAGCACGTTGCTGTATGCAAGCACATTCAATTCAAAGTTGCAAGTTACTATGTAGGAACAAGTTTGTAAAGGTATTTCAAAGATTCCCAGAACTCAGCTAAACTTGGTATGTCTCCAACTCCTAGAAATAACTTCATGCCCCATCACCCTTACTTCCAGCTAGTAAGGATCACATAATTCCTAACAAAATTTTGACACAGATTCCCAATTCGGGCATTCAGAACATATAGCACGTTGCTGTAAGCAAGCACATTCTCATTCAAAGTTGCAAGTTACTATGTAGGAACAAGTTTGTATAGGTATTTCAAAGATGCCCAGAACTGAGCTAAACTTGGTATGTGTCCAACCTCTAGAAATGACTTCATGCCCCAACTCCCTTACTTCCAGCTAGTAAGGATCACATAATTCCTAACAAAGTTTTGACACAGATTCCCAATTCGGGCATTCAGAACATATAGCACGTTGCTGTAAGCAAGCACATTCTCATTCAAAGTTGCAAGTTACTATGTAGGAACACGTTTGTATAGGTATATCAAAGATGCCCAGAACTGAGCT
Organism: Diceros bicornis minor; assembly: GCF_020826845.1. Lineage (NCBI taxonomy): Eukaryota > Metazoa > Chordata > Mammalia > Perissodactyla > Rhinocerotidae > Diceros > Diceros bicornis. Next base: position 1,612,843 of record NW_026690907.1, on the reverse strand, counting down.
AAACTTGGTATGTCTCCAACTCCTAGAAATAACTTCATACCAAATCTCCCTTACTTCCAGCTAGTAAGGATCACATAATTTCTAACAAAGTTTTGACACAGATTCCCAATTCTGGCATTCAGAACATGTAGCACTTTTCTGTAAGCAAGCACATTCTCATTCAAAGTTCCAAGTTACTATGTAGGAACAAGTTTGTAAAGGTATTTCAAAGATGCCCAGAACTGAGCTAAACGTTGTATGTCTCCAACCACTAGAAATAACTTCATGCCCCATCACCCTTACTTCCAGCCAGTAAGGATCACATAATTCCTAACAAAGATTTGACACAGATTCCCAATTCGGGTATTCAGAACATATAGCACGTTGCTGTAAGCAAGCACATTCTCATTCAAAGTTGCAAGTTACTATGTAGGAACAAGTTTGTATAGGTATTTCAAAGATGCCCAGAACTGAGCTAAACGTTGTATGTCTCCAACTCCTAGAAATAACTTCATGCCCCATCTCCCTTACTTCCAGCTAGTAAGGATCACATAATTCCTAACAAAGTTTTGACACAGATTCCCAATTCGGGCATTCAGAACATATAGTACGTTGATGTAAGCAAGCACATTCTCATTCAAAGTTGCAAGTTACTATGTAGGAACAAGTTTGTATAGGTATATCAAAGATGCCCAGAACTGAGCTAAACTTGGTATGTCTCCAACTCCTAGAAATAAATTCATGCCCCATCTCCCTTACTTCCAGCTAGTAAGGATCACATAATTCCTAACAAAGTTTTGACACAGATTCCCAATTCGGGCATTCAGAACATGTAGCACGTTGCTGTAAGCAAGCACATTCAATTCAAAGTTGCAAGTTACTATGTAGGAACAGGTTTGTATAGGTATTTCAAAGATGCCCAGAACTGAGCTAAACTTGGTATGTGTCCAACACCTAGAAATAACTTCATGCCCCATCTCCCTTACTTCGATCTAGTAAGGATCACATAATTTCTAACAAAGTTTTGACACAGATTCCCAATTCGGTCATTCAGAACATATAGCACGTTGCTGTAAGCAAGCACATTCTCATTCAAAGTTCCAAGATACTATGTAGGAACAAGATCGTATAAGTATTTCAAAGATGCCCAGAACTGTGCTAAACTTTGTATGTGTCAAACCTCTAGAAATAACTTCATGCCCCAACTCCCTTACTTCCAGCTAGTAAGGATCACATAATTCCTAACAAATTTTGACACAGATTCCCAATTCGGGCTTTCAGAACATGTAGCATGTTGCTGTAAGCAAGCACATTCTCATTCAAAGTTGCATGTTACTATGTAGGAACAAGTTTGTATAGGTATTTCAAAGATGCCCAGAACTGAGCTAAACGTTGTATGTCTCCAACTCCTAGAAATAACTTCATGCCCCATCTCCCTTACTTCCAGCTAGTAAGGATCACATAATTCCTAACAAAGTTTTGACACATATTCTCAATTCGGGCATTCAGAACATGTAGCACGTTGCTGTAAGCAAGCACATTCAATTCAAAGTTGCAAGTTACTATGTAGGAACAAGTTTGTATAGGTATTTCAAAGATGCCCAGAACTGAGCTAAATGTTGTATGTCTCCAACTCCTAGAAATAACTTCATGCCCCATCTCCCTTACTTCCATCTAGTAAGGATCACATAATTTCTAACAAAGTTTTGACACAGATTCCCAATTCTGGCATTCAGAACATGTAGCACTTTTCTGTAAGCAAGCACATTCTCATTCAAAGTTCCAAGTTACTATGTAGGAACAAGTTTGTAAAGGTATTTCAAAGATGCCCAGAACTGAGCTCAACTTGGTATGTCTCCAACTTCTAGAAATAACTTCATGCCCCATCTCACTTACTTCCAGCTAGTAAGGATCACATAATTCCTAACAAAGTTTTGACACAGAATCCCAATTCGGGCATTCAGAACACATAGCACGTTGCTGTATGCAAGCACATTCAATTCAAAGTTGCAAGTTACTATGTAGGAACAAGTTTGTAAAGGTATTTCAAAGATTCCCAGAACTCAGCTAAACTTGGTATGTCTCCAACTCCTAGAAATAACTTCATGCCCCATCACCCTTACTTCCAGCTAGTAAGGATCACATAATTCCTAACAAAATTTTGACACAGATTCCCAATTCGGGCATTCAGAACATATAGCACGTTGCTGTAAGCAAGCACATTCTCATTCAAAGTTGCAAGTTACTATGTAGGAACAAGTTTGTATAGGTATTTCAAAGATGCCCAGAACTGAGCTAAACTTGGTATGTGTCCAACTCCAAGAAATAACATCATGCCCCATCTCCCTTACTTCCAGCTAGTCAGGATCACATAATTCCTAACAAAGTTTTGACACAGATTCCCAATTCGGGCATTCAGAACATATAGCACGTTGCTGTAAGCAAGCACATTCTCATTCAAAGTTGCAAGTTACTATGTAGGAACACGTTTGTATAGGTATTTCAAAGATGCCCAGAACTGAGCTAAACGTTGTATGTCTCCAACTCCTAGAAATAACTTCATGCCCCATCTCCCTTACTTCCAGCTAGTAAGGATCACATAATCCCTAACAAAGTTTTGACACATATTCTCAATTCGGGCATTCAGAACATGTAGCACGTTGCTGTAAGCAAGCACATTCAATTCAAAGTTGCAAGTTACTATGTAGGAACATGTTTGTATAGGTATTTCAAAGATGCCCAGAACTGAGCTAAATGTTGTATGTCTCCAACTCCTAGAAATAACTTCATGCCCCATCTCCCTTACTTCCATCTAGTAAGGATCACATAATTTCTAACAAAGTTTTGACACAGATTCCCAATTCTGGCATTCAGAACATGTAGCACTTTTCTGTAAGCAAGCACATTCTCATTCAAAGTTCCAAGTTACTATGTAGGAACAAGTTTGTAAAGGTATTTCAAAGATGCCCAGAACTGAGCTAAACGTTGTATGTCTCCAACCACTAGAAATAACTTCATGCCCCATCACCCTTACTTCCAGCCAGTAAGGATCACATAATTCCTAACAAAGATTTGACACAGATTCCCAATTTGGGTATTCAGAACATATAGCACGTTGCTGTAAGCAAGCACATTCTCATTCAAAGTTGCAAGTTACTATGTAGGAACAAGTTTGTATAGGTATTTCAAAGATGCCCAGAACTGAGCTAAACTTGATATGCGTCCAACTCCAAGAAATAACATCATGCCCCATCTCCCTTACTTCCAGCTAGTCAGGATCACATAATTCCTAACAAAGTTTTGACACAGATTCCCAATTCGGGCATTCAGAACATATAGCACTTTGCTGTAAGCAAGCACATTCTCATTCAAAGTTGCAAGTTACTATGTAGGAACAAGATTGTATAGGTATTTCAAAGATGCCCAGACTGAGCTATACTTGGTATGTGTCCAACTCCTAGAAATAACTTCATGCCCCATCTCCCTTACTTCCAGCTAGTAAGGATCACATAATTCCTAACAAAGTTTTGACACAGATTCCAAATTCGGGCATTGAGAACCTATAGCACGTTGCTGTAAGCAAGCACATTCTCATTCAAAGTTGCAAGATACTATGTAGGAACAAGTTTGTATAGGTATTTCAAAGATGCCCAGAACTGAGCTAAACGTTGTATGTCTCCAACTCCTAGAAATAACTTCATGCCCCATCTCCCTTACTTCCAGCTAGTAAGGATCACATAATTCCTAACAAAGATTTGACACAGATTCCCAATTCGGGCATTCAGAACATATAGCACGTTGCTGCAAGCAAGCACATTCTCATTCAAAGTTGCAAGTTACTATGTAGGAACAAGTTTGTATAGGTATTTCAAAGATGCCCAGAACTGTGCTAAACTTGGTATGTGTCCAACTCCTAGAAATAACTTCATGCCCCATCTCCCTTACTTCCAGCTAGTAAGGATCACATAATTCCTAACAAAGTTTTGACACAGATTCCCAATTCGGGCATTCAGAACATATAGTACGTTGATGTAAGCAAGCACATTCTCATTCAAAGTTGCAAGTTACTATGTAGGAACAAGTTTGTATAGGTATATCAAAGATGCCCAGAACTGAGCTAAACTTGGTATGTCTCCAACTCCTAGAAATAAATTCATGCCCCATCTCCCTTACTTCCAGCTAGTAAGGATCACATAATTCCTAACAAAGTTTTGAAACAGATTCCCAATTCGGGCATTCAGAACATGTAGCACGTTGCTGTAAGCAAGCACATTCAATTCAAAGTTGCAAGTTACTATGTAGGAACAGGTTTGTATAGGTATTTCAAAGATGCCCAGAACTGAGCTAAACTTGGTATGTGTCAAACACCTAGAAATAACTTCGTGCCCCATCTCCCTTACTTCGATCTAGTAAGGATCACATAATTTCTAACAAAGTTTTGACACAGATTCCCAATTCGGTCATTCAGAACATATAGCACGTTGCTGTAAGCAAGCACATTCTCATTCAAAGTTCCAAGATACTATGTAGGAACAAGATCGTATAAGTATTTCAAAGATGCCCAGAACTGTGCTAAACTTTGTATGTGTCAAACCTCTAGAAATAACTTCATGCCCCAACTCCCTTACTTCCAGCTAGTAAGGATCACATAATTCCTAACAAATTTTGACACAGATTCCCAATTCGGGCTTTCAGAACATGTAGCATGTTGCTGTAAGCAAGCACATTCTCATTCAAAGTTGCATGTTACTATGTAGGAACAAGTTTGTATAGGTATTTCAAAGATGCCCAGAACTGAGCTAAACGTTGTATGTCTCCAACTCCTAGAAATAACTTCATGCCCCATCTCCCTTACTTCCAGCTAGTAAGGATCACATAATTCCTAACAAAGTTTTGACACATATTCTCAATTCGGGCATTCAGAACATGTAGCACGTTGCTGTAAGCAAGCACATTCAATTCAAAGTTGCAAGTTACTATGTAGGAACAAGTTTGTATAGGTATTTCAAAGATGCCCAGAACTGAGCTAAATGTTGTATGTCTCCAACTCCTAGAAATAACTTCATGCCCCATCTCCCTTACTTCCATCTAGTAAGGATCACATAATTTCTAACAAAGTTTTGACACAAATTGCAAATTCGGGAATTCAGAACAAATAGCACGTTGCTGTAAGCAAGCACATTCTCATTCAAAGTTGCAAGTTACTATGTAGGAACAAGTTTGTATATGTATATCAAAGATGCCCAGAACTGAGCTCAACTTGGTATGTCTCCAACTTCTAGAAATAACTTCATGCCCCATCTCACTTACTTCCAGCTAGTAAGGATCACATAATTCCTAACAAAGTTTTGACACAGAATCCCAATTCGGGCATTCAGAACATATAGCACGTTGCTGTATGCAAGCACATTCAATTCAAAGTTGCAAGTTACTATGTAGGAACAAGTTTGTAAAGGTATTTCAAAGATTCCCAGAACTCAGCTAAACTTGGTATGTCTCCAACTCCTAGAAATAACTTCATGCCCCATCACCCTTACTTCCAGCTAGTAAGGATCACATAATTCCTAACAAAATTTTGACACAGATTCCCAATTCGGGCATTCAGAACATATAGCACGTTGCTGTAAGCAAGCACATTCTCATTCAAAGTTGCAAGTTACTATGTAGGAACAAGTTTGTATAGGTATTTCAAAGATGCCCAGAACTGAGCTAAACTTGGTATGTGTCCAACTCCAAGAAATAACATCATGCCCCATCTCCCTTACTTCCAGCTAGTCAGGATCACATAATTCCTAACAAAGTTTTGACACAGATTCCCAATTCGGGCATTCAGAACATATAGCACGTTGCTGTAAGCAAGCACATTCTCATTCAAAGTTGCAAGTTACTATGTAGGAACACGTTTGTATAGGTATATCAAAGATGCCCAGAACTGAGCTAAACTTGGTATGTCTCCAACTCCTAGAAATAACTTCATGCCAAATCTCCCTTACTTCCAGCTAGTAAGGATCACATAATTTCTAACAAAGTTTTGACACAGATTCCCAATTCTGGCATTCAGAACATGTAGCACTTTTCTGTAAGCAAGCACATTCTCATTCAAAGTTCCAAGTTACTATGTAGGAACAAGTTTGTAAAGGTATTTCAAAGATGCCCAGAACTGAGCTAAACGTTGTATGTCTCCAACCACTAGAAATAACTTCATGCCCCATCACCCTTACTTCCAGCCAGTAAGGATCACATAATTCCTAACAAAGATTTGACACAGATTCCCAATTCGGGTATTCAGAACATATAGCACGTTGCTGTAAGCAAGCACATTCTCATTCAAAGTTGCAAGTTACTATGTAGGAACAAGTTTGTATAGGTATTTCAAAGATGCCCAGAACTGAGCTAAACGTTGTATGTCTCCAACTCCTAGAAATAACTTCATGCCCCATCTGCCTTACTTCCAGCTAGTAAGGATCACATAATTCCTAACAAAGTTTTGACACAGATTCCCAATTCGGGCATTCAGAACATATAGTACGTTGATGTAAGCAAGCACATTCTCATTCAAAGTTGCAAGTTACTATGTAGGAACAAGTTTGTATAGGTATATCAAAGATGCCCAGAACTGAGCTAAACTTGGTATGTCTCCAACTCCTAGAAATAAATTCATGCCCCATCTCCCTTACTTCCAGCTAGTAAGGATCACATAATTCCTAAAAAAGTTTTGACACAGATTCCCAATTCGGGCATTCAGAACATGTAGCACGTTGCTGTAAGCAAGCACATTCAATTCAAAGTTGCAAGTTACTATGTAGGAACAGGTTTGTATAGGTATTTCAAAGATGCCCAGAACTGAGCTAAACTTGGTATGTGTCCAACACCTAGAAATAACTTCATGCCCCATCTCCCTTACTTCGATCTAGTAAGGATCACATAATTTCTAACAAAGTTTTGACACAGATTCCCAATTCGGTCATTCAGAACATATAGCACGTTGCTGTAAGCAAGCACATTCTCATTCAAAGTTCCAAGATACTATGTAGGAACAAGATCGTATAAGTATTTCAAAGATGCCCAGAACTGTGCTAAACTTTGTATGTGTCAAACCTCTAGAAATAACTTCATGCCCCAACTCCCTTACTTCCAGCTAGTAAGGATCACATAATTCCTAACAAATTTTGACACAGATTCCCAATTCGGGCTTTCAGAACATGTAGCATGTTGCTGTAAGCAAGCACATTCTCATTCAAAGTTGCATGTTACTATGTAGGAACAAGTTTGTATAGGTATTTCAAAGATGCCCAGAACTGAGCTAAACGTTGTATGTCTCCAACTCCTAGAAATAACTTCATGCCCCATCTCCCTTACTTCCAGCTAGTAAGGATCACATAATTCCTAACAAAGTTTTGACACATATTCTCAATTCGGGCATTCAGAACATGTAGCACGTTGCTGTAAGCAAGCACATTCAATTCAAAGTTGCAAGTTACTATGTAGGAACAAGTTTGTATAGGTATTTCAAAGATGCCCAGAACTGAGCTAAATGTTGTATGTCTCCAACTCCTAGAAATAACTTCATGCCCCATCTCCCTTACTTCCATCTAGTAAGGATCACATAATTTCTAACAAAGTTTTGACACAGATTCCCAATTCTGGCATTCAGAACATGTAGCACTTTTCTGTAAGCAAGCACATTCTCATTCAAAGTTCCAAGTTACTATGTAGGAACAAGTTTGTAAAGGTATTTCAAAGATGCCCAGAACTGAGCTCAACTTGGTATGTCTCCAACTTCTAGAAATAACTTCATGCCCCATCTCACTTACTTCCAGCTAGTAAGGATCACATAATTCCTAACAAAGTTTTGACACAGAATCCCAATTCGGGCATTCAGAACATATAGCACGTTGCTGTATGCAAGCACATTCAATTCAAAGTTGCAAGTTACTATGTAGGAACAAGTTTGTAAAGGTATTTCAAAGATTCCCAGAACTCAGCTAAACTTGGTATGTCTCCAACTCCTAGAAATAACTTCATGCCCCATCACCCTTACTTCCAGCTAGTAAGGATCACATAATTCCTAACAAAATTTTGACACAGATTCCCAATTCGGGCATTCAGAACATGTAGCACTTTTCTGTAAGCAAGCACATTCTCATTCAAAGGTGCAAGTTACTATGTAGGAACAAGTTTGTATAGGTATTTCAAAGATGCCCAGAACTGAGCTAAACTTGGTATGTGTCCAACTCCAAGAAATAACATCATGTCCCATCTCCCTTACTTCCAGCTAGTCAGGATCACATAATTCCTAACAAAGTTTTGACACAGATTCCCAATTCGGGCATTCAGAACATATAGCACGTTGCTGTAAGCAAGCACATTCTCATTCAAAGTTGCAAGTTACTATGTAGGAACAAGTTTGTAAAGGTATTTCAAAGATTCCCAGAACTCAGCTAAACTTGGTATGTCTCCAACTCCTAGAAATAACTTCATGCCCCATCACCCTTACTTCCAGCTAGTAAGGATCACATAATTCCTAACAAAATTTTGACACAGATTCCCAATTCGGGCATTCAGAACATATAGCACGTTGCTGTAAGCAAGCACATTCTCATTCAAAGTTGCAAGTTACTATGTAGGAACAAGTTTGTATAGGTATTTCAAAGATGCCCAGAACTGAGCTAAACTTGGTATGTGTCCAACTCCAAGAAATAACATCATGCCCCATCTCCCTTACTTCCAGCTAGTCAGGATCACATAATTCCTAACAAAGTTTTGACACAGATTCCCAATTCGGGCATTCAGAACATATAGCACGTTGCTGTAAGCAAGCACATTCTCATTCAAAGTTGCAAGTTACTATGTAGGAACACGTTTGTATAGGTATATCAAAGATGCCCAGAACTGAGCTAAACTTGGTATGTCTCCAACTCCTAGAAATAACTTCATGCCAAATCTCCCTTACTTCCAGCTAGTAAGGATCACATAATTTCTAACAAAGTTTTGACACAGATTCCCAATTCTGGCATTCAGAACATGTAGCACTTTTCTGTAAGCAAGCACATTCTCATTCAAAGTTCCAAGTTACTATGTAGGAACAAGTTTGTAAAGGTATTTCAAAGATGCCCAGAACTGAGCTAAACGTTGTATGTCTCCAACCACTAGAAATATCTTCATGCCCCATCACCCTTACTTCCAGCCAGTAAGGATCACATAATTCCTAACAAAGATTTGACACAGATTCCCAATTCGGGTATTCAGAACATATAACACGTTGCTGTAAGCAAGCACATTCTCATTCAAAGTTGCAAGTTACTATGTAGGAACAAGTTTGTATAGGTATTTCAAAGATGCCCAGAACTGAGCTAAACGTTGTATGTCTCCAACTCCTAGAAATAACTTCATGCCCCATCTGCCTTACTTCCAGCTAGTAAGGATCACATAATTCCTAACAAAGTTTTGACACAGATTCCCAATTCGGGCATTCAGAACATATAGTACGTTGATGTAAGCAAGCACATTCTCATTCAAAGTTGCAAGTTACTATGTAGGAACAAGTTTGTATAGGTATATCAAAGATGCCCAGAACTGAGCTAAACTTGGTATGTCTCCAACTCCTAGAAATAAATTCATGCCCCATCTCCCTTACTTCCAGCTAGTAAGGATCACATAATTCCTAAAAAAGTTTTGACACAGATTCCCAATTCGGGCATTCAGAACATGTAGCACGTTGCTGTAAGCAAGCACATTCAATTCAAAGTTGCAAGTTACTATGTAGGAACAGGTTTGTATAGGTATTTCAAAGATGCCCAGAACTGAGCTAAACTTGGTATGTGTCCAACACCTAGAAATAACTTCATGCCCCATCTCCCTTACTTCGATCTAGTAAGGATCACATAATTTCTAACAAAGTTTTGACACAGATTCCCAATTCGGTCATTCAGAACATATAGCACGTTGCTGTAAGCAAGCACATTCTCATTCAAAGTTCCAAGATACTATGTAGGAACAAGATCGTATAAGTATCTCAAAGATGCCCAGAACTGTGCTAAACTTTGTATGTGTCAAACCTCTAGAAATAACTTCATGCCCCAACTCCCTTACTTCCAGCTAGTAAGGATCACATAATTCCTAACAAATTTTGACACAGATTCCCAATTCGGGCTTTCAGAACATGTAGCATGTTGCTGTAAGCAAGCACATTCTCATTCAAAGTTGCATGTTACTATGTAGGAACAAGTTTGTATAGGTATTTCAAAGATGCCCAGAACTGAGCTAAACGTTGTATGTCTCCAACTCCTAGAAATAACTTCATGCCCCATCTCCCTTACTTCCAGCTAGTAAGGATCACATAATTCCTAACAAAGTTTTGACACATATTCTCAATTCGGGCATTCAGAACATGTAGCACGTTGCTGTAAGCAAGCACATTCAATTCAAAGTTGCAAGTTACTATGTAGGAACAAGTTTGTATAGGTATTTCAAAGATGCCCAGAACTGAGCTAAATGTTGTATGTCTCCAACTCCTAGAAATAACTTCATGCCCCATCTCCCTTACTTCCATCTAGTAAGGATCACATAATTTCTAACAAAGTTTTGACACAGATTCCCAATTCTGGCATTCAGAACATGTAGCACTTTTCTGTAAGCAAGCACATTCTCATTCAAAGTTCCAAGTTACTATGTAGGAACAAGTTTGTAAAGGTATTTCAAAGATGCCCAGAACTGAGCTCAACTTGGTATGTCTCCAACTTCTAGAAATAACTTCATGCCCCATCTCACTTACTTCCAGCTAGTAAGGATCACATAATTCCTAACAAAGTTTTGACACAGAATCCCAATTCGGGCATTCAGAACATATAGCACGTTGCTGTATGCAAGCACATTCAATTCAAAGTTGCAAGTTACTATGTAGGAACAAGTTTGTAAAGGTATTTCAAAGATTCCCAGAACTCAGCTAAACTTGGTATGTCTCCAACTCCTAGAAATAACTTCATGCCCCATCACCCTTACTTCCAGCTAGTAAGGATCACATAATTCCTAACAAAATTTTGACACAGATTCCCAATTCGGGCATTCAGAACATATAGCACGTTGCTGTAAGCAAGCACATTCTCATTCAAAGTTGCAAGTTACTATGTAGGAACAAGTTTGTATAGGTATTTCAAAGATGCCCAGAACTGAGCTAAACTTGGTATGTGTCCAACTCCAAGAAATAACATCATGCCCCATCTCCCTTACTTCCAGCTAGTCAGGATCACATAATTCCTAACAAAGTTTTGACACAGATTCCCAATTCGGGCATTCAGAACATATAGCACGTTGCTGTAAGCAAGCACATTCTCATTCAAAGTTGCAAGTTACTATGTAGGAACACGTTTGTATAGGTATATCAAAGATGCCCAGAACTGAGCTAAACTTGGTATGTCTCCAACTCCTAGAAATAACTTCATGCCAAATCTCCCTTACTTCCAGCTAGTAAGGATCACATAATTTCTAACAAAGTTTTGACACAGATTCCCAATTCTGGCATTCAGAACATGTAGCACTTTTCTGTAAGCAAGCACATTCTCATTCAAAGTTCCAAGTTACTATGTAGGAACAAGTTTGTAAAGGTATTTCAAAGATGACCAGAACTGAGCTAAACGTTGTATGTCTCCAACCACTAGAAATAACTTCATGCCCCATCACCCTTACTTCCAGCCAGTAAGGATCACATAATTCCTAACAAAGATTTGACACAGATTCCCAAATCGGGTATTCAGAACATACAGCACGTTGCTGTAAGCAAGCACATTCTCATTCAAAGTTGCAAGTTACTATGTAGTTACAAGTTTGTATAGGTATTTCAAAGATGCCCAGAACTGGGCTAAACGTTGTATGTCTCCAACTCCTAGAAATAACTTCATGCCCCATCTCCCTTACTTCCAGCTAGTAAGGATCACATAATTCCTAACAAAGTTTTGACACAGATTCCCAATTCGGGCATTCAGAACATATAGTACGTTGATGTAAGCAAGCACATTCTCATTCAAAGTTGCAAGTTACTATGTAGGAACAAGTTTGTATAGGTATATCAAAGATGCCCAGAACTGAGCTAAACTTGGTATGTCTCCAACTCCTAGAAATAAATTCATGCCCCATCTCCCTTACTTCCAGCTAGTAAGGATCACATAATTCCTAACAAAGTTTTGACACAGATTCCCAATTCGGGCATTCAGAACATGTAGCACGTTGCTGTAAGCAAGCACATTCAATTCAAAGTTGCAAGTTACTATGTAGGAACAGGTTTGTATAGGTATTTCAAAGATGCCCAGAACTGAGCTAAACTTGGTATGTGTCCAACACCTAGAAATAACTTCATGCCCCATCTCCCTTACTTCGATCTAGTAAGGATCACATAATTTCCAACAAAGTTTTGACACAGATTCCCAATTCGGTCATTCAGAACATATAGCACGTTGCTGTAAGCAAGCACATTCTCATTCAAAGTTCCAAGATACTATGTAGGAACAAGATCGTATAAGTATTTCAAAGATGCCCAGAACTGTGCTAAACTTTGTATGTGTCAAACCTCTAGAAATAACTTCATGCCCCAACTCCCTTACTTCCAGCTAGTAAGGATCACATAATTCCTAACAAATTTTGACACAGATTCCCAATTCGGGCTTTCAGAACATGTAGCATGTTGCTGTAAGCAAGCACATTCTCATTCAAAGTTGCATGTTACTATGTAGGAACAAGTTTGTATAGGTATTTCAAAGATGCCCAGAACTGAGCTAAACGTTGTATGTCTCCAACTCCTAGAAATAACTTCATGCCCCATCTCCCTTACTTCCAGCTAGTAAGGATCACATAATTCCTAACAAAGTTTTGACACATATTCTCAATTCGGGCATTCAGAACATGTAGCACGTTGCTGTAAGCAAGCACATTCAATTCAAAGTTGCAAGTTACTATGTAGGAACAAGTTTGTATAGGTATTTCAAAGATGCCCAGAACTGAGCTAAATGTTGTATGTCTCCAACTCCTAGAAATAACTTCATGCCCCATCTCCCTTACTTCCATCTAGTAAGGATCACATAATTTCTAACAAAGTTTTGACACAGATTCCCAATTCTGGCATTCAGAACATGTAGCACTTTTCTGTAAGCAAGCAGATTCTCATTCAAAGTTCCAAGTTACTATGTAGGAACAAGTTTGTAAAGGTATTTCAAAGATGCCCAGAACTGAGCTAAACTTTGTATGTCTCCAACCACTAGAAATAACTTCATGCCCCATCACCCTTACTTCCAGCCAGTAAGGATCACATAATTCCTAACAAAGATTTGACACAGATTCCCAATTCGGGTATTCAGAACATATAGCACGTTGCTGTAAGCAAGCACATTCTCATTCAAAGTTGCAAGTTACTATGTAGGAACAAGTTTGTATAGGTATTTCAAAGATGCCCAGAACTGAGCTAAACTTGGTATGTCTCCAACTCCTAGAAATAACTTCATGCCCCATCTCACTTACTTCCAGCTAGTAAGGATCACATAATTCCTAACAAAGTTTTGACACAGAATCCCAATTCGGGCATTCAGAACATATAGCACGTTGCTGTATGCAAGCACATTCAATTCAAAGTTGCAAGTTACTATGTAGGAACAAGTTTGTAAAGGTATTTCAAAGATTCCCAGAACTCAGCTAAACTTGGTATGTCTCCAACTCCTAGAAATAACTTCATGCCCCATCACCCTTACTTCCAGCTAGTAAGGATCACATAATTCCTAACAAAATTTTGACACAGATTCCCAATTCGGGCATTCAGAACATATAGAACGTTGCTGTAAGCAAGCACATTCTCATTCAAAGTTGCAAGTTACTATGTAGGAACAAGTTTGTATAGGTATTTCAAAGATGCCCAGAACTGAGCTAAACTTGGTATGTGTCCAACTCCAAGAAATAACATCATGCCCCATCTCCATTACTTCCAGCTAGTCAGGATCACATAATTCCTAACAAAGTTTTGACACAGATTCCCAATTCGGGCATTCAGAACATATAGCACTTTGCTGTAAGCAAGCACATTCTCATTCAAAGTTGCAAGTTACTATGTAGGAACAAGTTTGTATAGGTATTTCAAAGATGCCCAGACTGAGCTAAACTTGGTATGTGTCCAACTCCTAGAAATAACTTCATGCCCCATCTCGCTTACTTCCAGCTAGTAAGGATCACATAATTCCTAACAAAGTTTTGACACAGATTCCAAATTCGGGCATTGAGAACCTATAGCACGTTGCTGTAAGCAAGCACATTCTCATTCAAAGTTGCAAGATACTATGTAGGAACAAGTTTGTATAGGTATTTCAAAGATGCCCAGAACTGAGCTAAACGTTGTATGTCTCCAACTCCTAGAAATAACTTCATGCCCCATCTCCCTTACTTCCAGGTAGTAAGGATCACATAATTCCTAACAAAGATTTGACACAGATTCCCAATTCGGGCATTCAGAACATATAGCACGTTGCTGCAAGCAAGCACATTCTCATTCAAAGTTGCAAGTTACTATGTAGGAACAAGTTTGTATAGGTATTTCAAAGATGCCCAGAACTGTGCTAAACTTGGTATGTGTCCAACTCCTAGAAATACCTTCATGCCCCAACTCCCTTACTTCCAGCTTGTAAGGATCACATAATTCCTAACAAAGTTTTGACACAGATTCCCAATTCGGGCATTCAGAACATGTAGCACGTTGCTGTAAGCAAGCACATTCAATTCAAAGTTGCAAGTTACTATGTAGGAACAAGTTTGTATAGGTATTTCAAAGATGCCCAGAACTGAGCAAAATGTTGTATGTCTCCAACTCTTAGAAATAACTTCATGCCCCATCTCCCTTACTTCCATCTAGTAAGGATCACATAATTTCTATCAAAGTTTTGACACAAATTCCAAATTCGGGCATTCAGAACATATGGCACGTTGCTGTAATCAAGCACATTCAATTCAAAGTTGCAAGTTACTATGTAGGAACAAGTTTGTATAGGTATTTCAAAGATGCCCAGAACTGAGCTAAATGTTGTATGTCTCCAACTCCTAGAAATAACTTCATGCCCCATCTCCCTTACTTCCATCTAGTAAGGATCACATAATTTCTAACAAAGTTTTGACACAAAATCCAAATTCGGGCATTCAGAACATATAGCACGTTGCTGTAAGCAAGCACATTCTCATTCAAAGTTGCAAGTTACTATGTAGGAACAAGTTTGTAAAGGTATTTCAAAGATGCCCAGAACTGAGCTAAACTTGGTATGTCATCAACTCCTAGAAATAACTTCATGCCCCATCACACTTACTTCCAGCTAGTAAGGATCACATAATTCCTAACAAAGTTTTGACACAGATTCCCAATTCGGGCATTCAGAACATATAGCACGTTGCTGTAAGCAAGCACATTCTCATTCAAAGTTGCAAGTTACTATGTAGGAACAAGTTTGTATAGGTATTTCAAAGATGCCCAGAACTGAGCTAAACGTTGTGTGTCTCCAACTCGTAGAAATAACTTCATGCCCCATCTCCCTTACTTCCAGCTAGTAAGGATCACATAATTTCTAACAAAGTTTTGACACAGATTCCCAATTCGGGCATTCAGAACATGTAGCACGTTGCTGTAAGCAAGCACATTCTCATTCAAAGTTGCAAGTTACTATGTAGGAACAAGTTTGTATAGGTATTTCAAAGATGCCCAGAACTGAGCTAAACGTTGTATGTCTCCAACTCCTAGAAATAACTTCATGCCCCATCTCCCTTACTTCCAGCAAGTAAGGATCACATAATTTCTAACAAAGTTTTGACACAGAATCCCAAATCGGGCATTCAGAAAATGTAGCACGTTGATGTAAGCAAGCACATTCTCATTCAAAGTTGCAAGTTACTATGTAGGAACAAGCTTGTGTAGGTATTTCAAACATGCCCAGAAAAGAGCTAAACTTGGTATGTCTCCAACTCCTAGAAATAACTTCATGCCCCATCTCCCTTACTTCCAGCTAGTAAGGATCACATAATTCCTAACAAAATTTTGACACAGATTACCAATTCGGGCATTCAGAACATATAGCACGTTGCTGTAAGCAAGCACATTCTCATTCAAAGTTGCAAGTTACTATGTAGGAATAAGTTTGTATAGGTATTTCAAAGATGCCCAGAACTGAGCTAAACTTGGTATGTGTCCAACCTCTAGAAATAACATCATGCCCCAACTCCCTTACTTCCAGCTAGTAAGGATCACATAATTCCTAACAAAGTTTTGACACAGATTCCCAATTCGGGCATTCAGAACATATAGCACGTTGCTGTAAGCAAGCACATTCTCATTCAAAGTTGCAAGTTACTATGTAGGAACAAGTTTGTATAGGTATTTCAAAGATGCCCAGAACTGAACTAAACGTTGTATGTCTCCAACTCCTAGAAATAACTTCATGCCCCATCTCCCTTACTTCCAGCTAGTAAGGATCACATAATTTCTAACAAAGTTTTGACACAGAATCCCAAATCGAGCATTCAGAAAATGTAGCACGTTGATGTAAGCAAGCACATTCTCATTCAAAGTTGCAAGTTACTATGTAGGAACAAGCTTGTGTAGGTATTTCAAAGATGCCCAGAACTGAGCTAAACGTTGTATGTCTCCAACTCCTAGAAATAACTTCATGCCCCATCTCCCTTACTTCCAGCTAGTAAGGATCACATAATTCCTAACAAAGTTTTGACACAGATTCCCAATTCGGGCATTCAGAACATATAGCACGTTGCTGTAAGCAAGCACATTCTCATTCAAAGTTGCAAGTTTCTATGTAGGAACAAGTTTGTTTAGGTATTTCAAAGATGCCCAGAACTGAGCTAAACTTGGCATGTGTCCTACCTCTAGAAATAACTTCATGCCCCAACTCCCTTACTTCCAGCTAGTAAGGATCACATAATTCCTAACAAAGTTTTGACACAGATTCCCAATTCAGGCATTCAGAACATATAGCACGTTGCTGTAAGCAAGCACATTCTCATTCAAAGTTGCAAGTTACTATGTAGGAACAAGTTCGTATAGGTATTTCAAAGATGCCCAGAACTGAGCTAAACTTGGTAGGTCTCCAACTCCTAGAAATAACATCATGCCCCATCTCCCTTACTTCCATCTAGTAAGGATCACATAATTCCTAACAAAGTTATGACACAGATTCCCAATTCGGGCATTCAGAACATATAGCACGTTGCTGTAAGCAAGCACATTGTCATTCAAAGTTGCAAGTTACTATGTAGGAACAAGTTTGTATAGGTATTTCAAAGATGCCCAGAACTGAGCTAAACGTTGTATGTCTCCAACTCCTAGAAATAACTTCATGCCCCATCTCCCTTACTTCCATCTAGTAAGGATCACATAATTTCTAACAAAGTTTTGACACAGATTCGCAATTCGGGCATTCAGAACATATAGCACGTTGCTGTAAGCAAGCACATTCTCATTCAAAGTTGCAAGTTACTATGTAGGAACAAGTTTGTATAGGTATTTCAAAGATGCCCAGAAGTGAGCTAAACTTGGTATGTGTCCAACTCCTAGAAATAACTTCATGGCCCATCTCCCTTACTTGCAGCTAGTAAGGATCACATAATTCCTAAGAAAGTTTTGACAGAGATTCCCAATTCGGGCATTCAGAACTTATAGCACGTTGCTGTAAGCAAGCACATTCTCCTTCAAAGTTGCAAGTTACTATGTAGGAACAAGTTTGTATAGGTATTTCAAAGATGCCCAGAACTGAGCTAAACGTTGTATGTCTCCAACTCCTAGAAATAACTTCATGCCCCATCCCCCTACTTCCAGCTAGTAAGGATCACATAATTCCTAACAAAGTTTTGACACAGATTCCCAATTCGGGCATTCAGAACATATAGCACGTTGCTATAAGCAAGCACATTCTCATTCAAAGTTGCAAGTTACTATGTAGGAACAAGTTTGTATAGGTCTTTCAAAGATGCCCAGAATTGAGCTAAACTTGGTATGTGTCCAACTCCTAGAAATAACTTCATGCCCCAACTCCCTTACTTCCAGCTAGTAAGGATCACATAATTCCTAACAAAGTTTTGACACAGATTCCCAATTCGGGCATTCAGAACATATAGCACGTTGCTGTAAGCAAGCACATTCTCATTCAAAGTTGCAAGTTACTATGTAGGAACAAGTTCGTATAGGTATTTCAAAGATGCCCACAACTGAGCTAAACTTGGTAGGTCTCCAACTCCTAGAAATAACATCATGCCCCATCTCCCTTACTTCCATCTAGTAAGGATCACATAATTTCTAACAAAGTTTTGACACAGATTCCCAATTCGGGCATTCAGAACATATAGCACGTTGCTGTAAGCAAGCACATTCTCATTCAAAGTTGCAAGTTAATATGTAGGAACAAGTTCGTATAGGTATTTCAAAGATACCCAGAACTGAGCTAAACATTGTATGTCTCCAACTACTAGAAATAACTTGATGCCCAATCTCCCTTACTTCCAGCTAGTAAGGATCACATAATTTCTAACAAAGTTTTGACACAGATTCCGAATTCGGGCATTCAGAACATGTAGAACGTTGCTGTAAGCAAGCACATTCTCATTCAAAGTTGCAAGTTACTATGTAGGAAAAAGTTTGTATAGGTATTTCAAAGATGCCCAGAACTGAGCTAAAAGTTGTATGTCTCCAACTCCTAGAAATAACTTCATGCCCCATCCCCCTACTTCCAGCTAGTAAGGATCACATAATTCCTAACAAAGTTTTGACACAGATTCCCAATTCGTGCATTCAGAACATGTAGCACGTTGCTGTAAGCAAGCACATTCTCATTCAAAGTTGCAAGTTACTATGTAGGAACAACTTTGTATAGGTATTTCAAAGATGCCCAGAACTGAGCTAAACGTTGTATATCTCCAACTCCTAGAAATAACTTCATGCCCCATCTCCCTTACTTCCAGCTAGTAAGGATCACATAATTCCTAACAAAGATTTGACACAGATTCCCAATTCGGGCATTCAGAACATATAGCACGTTGATGTAAGCAAGCACATTCTCATTCAAAGTTGCAAGTTACTATGTAGGAACAAGTTTGTATAGGTATTTCAAAGATGCCCAGAACTGAGCTAAACGTTGTATGTCTCCAACTCCTAGAAATAACTTCATGCCCCATCTCCCTTACTTCCAGCTAGTAAGGATCACATAATTTCTAAGAAAATTTTGACACAAATTCCAAATTCGGGCATTCAGAACATATAGCTCGTTGCTGTAAGCAAGCACATTCTCATTCAAAGTTGCAAGTTACTATGTAGGAACAAGTTTGTAAAGGTATTTCAAAGATGCCCAGAACTGAGCTAAACTTGGTATGTCATCAACTCCTAGAAATTACTTCATGCCCCATCTCCCTTACTTCCAGCTAGTAAGGATCACATAATTCCTAACAAAGTTTTGACACAGATTCCCAATTCGGGCATTCAGAACATATAGCACGTTGCTGTAAGCAAGCACATTCTCATTCAAAGTTGCAAGTTACTATGTAGGAACAAGTTTGTATAGGTATTTCAAAGATGCCCAGAACTGAGCTAAACGTTGTGTGTCTCCAACTCGTAGAAATAACTTCATGCCCCATCTCCCTTACTTCCAGCTAGTAAGGATCACATAATTTCTAACAAAGTTTTGACACAGATTCCCAATTCGGGCATTCAGAACATGTAGCACGTTGCTGTAAGCAAGCACATTCTCATTCAAAGTTGCAAGTTACTATGTAGGAACAAGTTTGTATAGGTATTTCAAAGATGCCCAGAACTGAGCTAAACGTTGTGTGTCTTCAACTCCTAGAAATAACTTCATGCCCCATCTCCCTTACTTCCAGCAAGTAAGGATCACATAATTTCTAACAAAGTTTTGACACAGAATCCCAAATCGGGCATTCAGAAAATGTAGCACGTTGATGTAAGCAAGCACATTCTCATTCAAAGTTGCAAGTTACTATGTAGGAACAAGCTTGTGTAGGTATTTCAAACATGCCCAGAAAAGAGCTAAACTTGGTATGTCTCCAACTCCTAGAAATAACTTCATGCCCCATCTCCCTTACTTCCAGCTAGTAAGGATCACATAATTCCTAACAAAATTTTGACACAGATTACCAATTCGGGCATTCAGAACATATAGCACGTTGCTGTAAGCAAGCACATTCTCATTCAAAGTTGCAAGTTACTATGTAGGAATAAGTTTGTATAGGTATTTCAAAGATGCCCAGAACTGAGCTAAACTTGGTATGTGTCCAACCTCTAGAAATAACATCATGCCACAACTCCCTTACTTCCAGCTAGTAAGGATCACATAATTCCTAACAAAGTTTTGACACAGATTCCCAATTCGGGCATTCAGAACATATAGCACGTTGCTGTAAGCAAGCACATTCTCATTCAAAGTTGCAAGTTACTATGTAGGAACAAGTTTGTATAGGTATTTCAAAGATGCCCAGAACTGAACTAAACGTTGTATGTCTCCAACTCCTAGAAATAACTTCATGCCCCATCTCCCTTACTTCCAGCTAGTAAGGATCACATAATTTCTAACAAAGTTTTGACACAGAATCCCAAATCGAGCATTCAGAAAATGTAGCACGTTGATGTAAGCAAGCACATTCTCATTCAAAGTTGCAAGTTACTATGTAGGAACAAGCTTGTGTAGGTATTTCAAAGATGCCCAGAACTGAGCTAAACGTTGTATGTCTCCAACTCCTAGAAATAACTTCATGCCCCATCTCCCTTACTTCCAGCTAGTAAGGATCACATAATTCCTAACAAAGTTTTGACACAGATTCCCAATTCGGGCATTCAGAACATATAGCACGTTGCTGTAAGCAAGCACATTCTCATTCAAAGTTGCAAGTTTCTATGTAGGAACAAGTTTGTTTAGGTATTTCAAAGATGCCCAGAACTGAGCTAAACTTGGCATGTGTCCTACCTCTAGAAATAACTTCATGCCCCAACTCCCTTACTTCCAGCTAGTAAGGATCACATAATTCCTAACAAAGTTTTGACACAGATTCCCAATTCGGGCATTCAGAACATATAGCACGTTGCTGTAAGCAAGCACATTCTCATTCAAAGTTGCAAGTTACTATGTAGGAACAAGTTCGTATAGGTATTTCAAAGATGCCCAGAACTGAGCTAAACTTGGTAGGTCTCCAAATCCTAGAAATAACATCATGCCCCATCTCCCTTACTTCCATCTAGTAAGGATCACATAATTTCTAACAAAGTTTGGACACAGATTCCCAATTCGGGCATTCAGAACATATAGCCCGTTGCTGTAAGCAAGCACATTGTCATTCAAAGTTGCAAGTTACTATGTAGGAACAAGTTTGTATAGGTATTTCAAAGATGCCCAGAACTGAGCTAAACGTTGTATGTCTCCAACTCCTAGAAATAACTTCATGCCCCATCTCCCTTACTTCCATCTAGTAAGGATCACATAATTTCTAACAAAGTTTTGACACAGATTCGCAATTCGGGCATTCAGAACATATAGCACGTTGCTGTAAGCAAGCACATTCTCATTCAAAGTTGCAAGTTACTATGTAGGAACAAGTTTGTATAGGTATTTCAAAGATGCCCAGAACTGAGCTAAACTTGGTATGTGTCCAACTCCTAGAAATAACTTCATGGCCCATCTCCCTTACTTCCAGCTAGTAAGGATCACATAATTCCTAAGAAAGTTTTGACAGAGATTCCCAATTCGGGCATTCAGAACATATAGCACGTTGCTGTAAGCAAGCACATTCTCCTTCAAAGTTGCAAGTTACTATGTAGGAACAAATTTGTATAGGTATTTCAAAGATGCCCAGAACTGAGCTAAACGTTGTATGTCTCCAACTCCTAGAAATAACTTCATGCCCCATCCCCCTACTTCCAGCTAGTAAGGATCACATAATTCCTAACAAAGTTTTGACACAGATTCCCAATTCGGGCATTCAGAACATATAGCACGTTGCTATAAGCAAGCACATTCTCATTCAAAGTTGCAAGTTACTATGTAGGAACAAGTTTGTATAGGTCTTTCAAAGATGCCCAGAATTGAGCTAAACTTGGTATGTGTCCAACTCCTAGAAATAACTTCATGCCCCATCTCCCTTACTTCCAGCTAGTAAGGATCACATAATTCCTAACAAAGTTTTGACACAGATTCCCAATTCGGGCATTCAGAACATATAGCACGTTGCTGTAAGCAAGCACATTCTCATTCAAAGTTGCAAGTTACTATGTAGGAACAAGTTCGTATAGGTATTTCAAAGATGCCCAGAACTGAGCTAAACTTGGTAGGTCTCCAACTCCTAGAAATAACATCATGCCCCATCTCCCTTACTTCCATCTAGTAAGGATCACATAATTTCTAACAAAGTTTTGACACAGATTCCAAATTCGGGCATTCAGAACATATAGCACGTTGCTGTAAGCAAGCACATTCTCATTCAAAGTTGCAAGTTAATATGTAGGAACAAGTTCGTATAGGTATTTCAAAGATACCCAGAACTGAGCTAAACGTTGTATGTCTCCAACTACTAGAAATAACTTCATGCCCAATCTCCCTTACTTCCAGCTAGTAAGGATCACATAATTTCTAACAAAGTTTTGACACAGATTCCCAATTCGGGCATTCAGAACATGTAGAACGTTGCTGTAAGCAAGCACATTCTCATTCAAAGTTGCAAGTTACTATGTAGGAACAAGTTTGTATAGGTATTTCAAAGATGCCCAGAACTGAGCTAAAAGTTGTATGTCTCCAACTCCTAGAAATAACTTCATGCCCCATCCCCCTACTTCCAGCTAGTAAGGATCACATAATTCCTAACAAAGTTTTGACACAGATTCCCAATTCGGGCATTCAGAACATATAGCACGTTGCTGTAAGCAAGCACATTCTCATTCAAAGTTGCAAGTTACTATGTAGGAACAAGTTTGTATAGGTATTTCAAAGATGCCCAGAACTGAGCTAAACTTGGTATGTGTCCAACTCCTAGAAATAACTTCATGCCCCATCTCCCTTACTTCCAGCTAGTAAGGATCACATAATTTCTAAGAAAATTTTGACACAAATTCCAAATTCGGGCATTCAGAACATATAGCTCGTTGCTGTAAGCAAGCACATTCTCATTCAAAGTTGCAAGTTACTATGTAGGAACAAGTTTGTAAAGGTATTTCAAAGCTGCCCAGAACTGAGCTAAACTTGGTATGTCATCAACTCCTAGAAATTACTTCATGCCCCATCACCCTTACTTCCAGCTAGTAAGGATCACATAATTCCTAAGAAAGTTTTGACACAGACTCCCTATTCGGGCATTCAGAACATATAGCACGTTGCTGTAAGCAAGCACATTCTCATTCAAAGTTGCAAGTTACTATGTAGGAACAAGTTTGTATAGGTATTTCAAAGATGCCCAGAACTGAGCTAAATGTTGTATGTCTCCAACTCCTAGAAATAACATCATGCCCCATCTCCCTTAATTCCAGCCAATAAGGATCACATAATTCCTAACAATATTTTGACACAGATTCCCAATTCGGGCATTCAGAACTTATTGCACGTTGCTGTAAGCAAGCACATTCTCATTCAAAGTTGCAAGTTACTATGTAGGAACAAGTTTGTATAGGTATATCAAAGATGCCCAGAACTGAGCTAAACTTGGTATGTCTCCAACTCCTAGAAATAACTTCATGCCCCATCTCCCTTACTTCCAGCTAGTAAGGATCACATAATTCCTAACAAAGTTTTGACACAGATTCCCAATTCGGGCATTCAGAACATGTAGCACGTTGCTGTAAGCAAGCACATTCAATTCAAAGTTGCAAGTTACTATGTAGGAACAAGTTTGTATAGGTATTTCAAAGATGCCCAGAACTGAGCTAAACGTTGTATGTCTCCAACTCGTGGAAATAACTTCATGCCCCATCTCCCTTTCTTCCAGCTAGTAAGGATCACATAATTTCTAACAAAGTTTTGACACAGATTCCCAATTCGGGCATTCAGAAGATGGAGCACGTTGCTGTAAGCAAGCACATTCTCATTCAAAGTTGCAAGTTACTATGTAGGAACAAGTTTGTATAGGTATTTCAAAGATGCCCAGAACTGAGCTAAATGTTGTATGTCTCCAACTCCTAGAAATAACTTCATGCCCCATCTCCCTTACTTCCAGCTAGTAAGGATCACATAATTTCTAACAAAGTTTTGACACAGAATCCCAAATCGGGCATTCAGAAAATGTAGCACGTTGCTGTAAGCAAGCACATTCTCATTCAAAGTTGCAAGTTACTATGTAGGAACAAGCTTGTGTAGGTATTTCAAACATGCCCAGAAAAGAGCTAAACTTGGTATGTCTCCAACTCCTAGAAATATCTTCATGCCCCATCTCCCTTACTTCCAGCTAGTAAGGATCACATAATTCCTAACAAAATTTTGACACAGATTCCCAATTCGGTCATTCAGAACATATAGCACGTTGCTGTAAGCAAGCACATTCTCATTCAAAGTTGCAAGTTACTATGTAGGAACAAGTTTGTATAGGTATGTCAAAGATGCCCAGAACTGAGCTAAACTTGGTATGTGTCCAACCTCTAGAAATAACATCATGCCCCAACTCCCTTACTTCCAGCTAGTAAGGATCACATAATTCCTAACAAAGTTTTGACACAGATTCCCAATTCGGGCATTCAGAACATATAGCACGTTGCTGTAAGCAAGCACATTCTCATTCAAAGTTGCAAGTTACTATGTAGGAACAAGTTTGTATAGGTATTTCAAAGATGCCCAGAACTGAGCTAAACGTTGTATGTCTCCAACTCGTAGAAATAACTTCATGCCCCATCTCCCTTACTTCCAGCTAGTAAGGATCACATAATTCCTAACAAAGTTTTGACACAGATTCCCAATTCGGGCATTCAGAACATGTAGCCCGTTGCTGTAAGCAAGCACATTCTCATTCAAAGTTGCAAGTTACTATGTAGGAACAAGTTTGTATAGGTATTTCAAAGATGCCCAGAACTGAGCTAAACGTTGTATGTCTCCAACTCCTAGAAATAACTTCATGCCCCATCTCCCTTACATCCAGCTAGTAAGGATCACATAATTTCTAACAAAGTTTTGACACAGAATCCCAAATCGGGCATTCAGAAAATGTAGCACGTTGATGTAAGCAAGCACATTCTCATTCAAAGTTGCAAGTTACTATGTAGGAACAAGCTTGTGTAGGTATTTCAAACATGCCCAGAAAAGAGCTAAACTTGGTATGTCTCCAACTCCTAGAAATAACTTCATGCCCCATCTCCCTTACTTCCAGCTAGTAAGGATCACATAATTCCTAACAAGTTTTGACACAGATTCCCAATTCGTGCATTCAGAACATATAGCACGTTGCTGTAGGCAAGCACATTCTCATTCAAAGTTGCAAGTTACTATGTAGGAACAAGTTTGTATAGGTATTTCAAAGATGCCCAGAACTGAGCTAAACGTTGTATGTCTCCAACTCCTAGAAATAACTTCATGCCCCATCTCCCTTAATTCCAGCTAGTAAGGATCACATAATTCCTAACAAAGTTTTGACACAGATTCCCACTTCGGGCATTCAGAACATATAGCACGTTGCTGTAAGCAAGCACATTCTCATTCAAAGTTGCAAGTTACTATGTAGGAACAAGTTTGTATAGGTATTTCAAAGATGCCCAGAACTGAGCTAAACGTTGTATGTCTCCAACTCCAAGAAATAACTTCATGCCCCATCTCCCTTACTTCCAGCTAGTAAGGATCACATAATTCCTAACAAAGTTTTGACACAGTTTCCCATTTCGGGCATTCAGAACATATAGCACGTTGCTGTAAGCAAGCACATTCTCATTCAAAGTTGCAAGTTACTATGTAGGAACAAGTTTGTAAAGGTATTTCAAAGATGCCCAGAACTGAGCTAAACTTGGTATGTGTCCAACCTCTAGAAATAACTTCATGCCCCAACTCCCCTACCTCCAGCTAGTAAGGATCACATAATTCCTAACAAAGTTTTGACACAGATTCCCAATTCGGGCATTCAGAACATATAGCACGTTGCTGTATGCAAGCACATTCTCATTCAAAGTTGCAAGTTACTATGTAGGAACAAGTTCGTATAGGTATTTCAAAGATCCCCAGAACTGAGCTAAACATTGTATGTCTCCAACTCCTAGAAATAACTTCATGCCCCATCTCCCTTACTTCCAGCTAGTAAGGATCACATAATTTCTAACAAAGTTTTGACACAGATTCCCAATTCGGGCATTCAGAACATGGAGCACGTTGCTGTAAGCAAGCACATTCTCATTCAAAGTTGCAAGTTACTATGTAGGAACAAGTTTGTATAGGTATTTCAAACATGCCCAGAACTGAGCTAAAGGTTGTATGTCTCCAACTCCTAGAAATAACTTCATGCCCCATCCCCCTACTTCCAGCTAGTAAGGATCACATAATTCCTAACAAAGTTTTCACACAGATTCCCAATTCGGGCATTCAGAACATATAGCACGTTGCTGTAAGCAAGCACATTCTCATTCAAAGTTGCAAGTTACTATGTAGGAACAAGTTTGTATAGGTATTTCAAAGATGCCCAGAACTGAGCTAAACATGGTATGTGTCCAACTCCTAGAAATAACTTCATGCCCCATCTCCCTTACTTCCAGCTAGTAAGGATCACATAATTCCTAACAAAGTTTTGACACCGATTCCCAATTCGGGCATTCAGAACATATAGCACGTTGCTGTAAGCAAGCACATTCTCATTCAAAGTTGCAAGTTACTATGTAGGAACAAGTTTGTATAGGTATTTCAAAGATGCCCAGAACTGAGCTAAACTTGGTATGTGTCCAACTCCTAGAAATAACATCATGCCCAATCTCCCTTAATTCCAGCTAGTAAGGATCACATAATTCCTAACAAAGTTTTCACACAGATTCCCAATTCGGGCATTCAGAACATATAGCACGTTGCTGTAAGAAAGCACATTCTCATTCAAAGTTGCAAGTTAATATTAGGAACAAGTTTGTATAGGTATTTCAAAGATGCCCAGAACTGAGCTAAACTTGGTATGTCATCAACTCCTAGAAATAACTTCATGCCCCATCACCCTTACTTCCAGCTAGTAAGGATCACATAATTCCTAACAAAGTTTTGACACAGATTCCCAATTCGGGCATTCAGAACATATAGCACGTTGCTGTAAGCAAGCACATTCTCATTCAAAGTTGCAGGTTATAATGTAGGAACAAGTTTGTATAGGTATTTCAAAGATGCCCAGAACTGAGCTAAACTTGGTATGTGTCCAACTCCTAGAAATAACTTCATGCCCCATGTCCCTTAATTCCAGCTAGTAAGGATCACATAATTCCTAACAAAGTTTTGACACAGATTCCCAATTCGGGCATTCAGAACATATAGCACGTTGCTGTAAGCAAGCACATTCTCATTCAAAGTTGCAAGTTAATATGTAGGAACAAGTTTGTATAGGTATTTCAAAGATGCCCAGAACTTAGCTAAATTTGGTATGTGTCGAACCTCTAGAAATAACATCATGCCACAACTCCCTTACTTCCAGCCAGTAAGGATCACATAATTCCTAACAAAGTTTTGACACAGATTCCCAATTCGGGCATTCAGAACATATAGCACGTTGCTGTAAGCAAGCACATTCTCATTCAAAGTTGCAAGTTACTATGTAGGAACAAGTTTGTATAGGTATTTCAAAGATGCCCAGAACTGAGCTAAACGTTGTGTGTCTCCAACTCGTAGAAATAACTTCATGCCCCATCTCCCTTACTTCCAGCTAGTAAGGATCACATAATTTCTAACAAAGTTATGACACAGATTCCCAATTCGGGCATTCAGAACATGTAGCACGTTGCTGTAAGCAAGCACATTCTCATTCAAAGTTGCAAGTTACTATGTAGGAACAAGTTTGTATAGGTATTTCAAAGATGCCCAGAACTGAGCTAAACGTTGTATGTCTCCAACTCCTAGAAATAACTATATGCCCCATCTCCCTTACTTCCAGCAAGTAAGGATCACATAATTTCTAACAAAGTTTTGACACAGAATCCCAAATCGGGCATTCAGAAAATGTAGCACGTTGATGTAAGCAAGCACATTCTCATTCAAAGTTGCAAGTTACTATGTAGGAACAAGCTTGTGTAGGTATTTCAAACATGCCCAGAAAAGAGCTAAACTTGGTATGTCTCCAACTCCTAGAAATAACTTCATGCCCCATCTCCCTTACTTCCAGCTAGTAAGGATCACATAATTCCTAACAAAATTTTGACACAGATTACCAATTCGGGCATTCAGAACATATAGCACGTTGCTGTAAGCAAGCATATTCTCATTCAAAGTTGCAAGGTACTATGTAGGAATAAGTTTGTATAGGTATTTCAAAGATGCCCAGAACTGAGCTAAACTTGGTATGTGTCCAACCTCTAGAAATAACATCATGCCCCAACTCCCTTACTTCCAGCTAATAAGGATCACATAATTCCTAACAAAGTTTTGACACAGATTCCCAATTCGGGCATTCAGAACATATAGCACGTTGCTGTAAGCAAGCACATTCTCATTCAAAGTTGCAAGTTACTATGTAGGAACAAGTTTGTATAGGTATTTCAAAGATGCCCAGAACTGAACTAAACGTTGTATGTCTCCAACTCCTAGAAATAACTTCATGCCCCATCTCCCTTACTTCCAGCTAGTAAGGATCACATAATTTCTAACAAAGTTTTGACACAGAATCCCAAATCGAGCATTCAGAAAATGTAGCACGTTGATGTAAGCAAGCACATTCTCATTCGAAGTTGCAAGTTACTATGTAGGAACAAGCTTGTGTAGGTATTTCAAAGATGCCCAGAACTGAGCTAAACGTTGTATGTCTCCAACTCCTAGAAATAACTTCATGCCCCATCTCCCTTACTTCCAGCTAGTAAGGATCACATAATTCCTAACAAAGTTTTGACACAGATTCCCAATTCGGGCATTCAGAACATATAGCACGTTGCTGTAAGCAAGCACATTCTCATTCAAAGTTGCAAGTTTCTATGTAGGAACAAGTTTGTTTAGGTATTTCAAAGATGCCCAGAACTGAGCTAAACTTGGCATGTGTCCTACCTCTAGAAAGAACTTCATGCCCCAACTCCCTTACTTCCAGCTAGTAAGGATCACATAATTCCTAACAAAGTTTTGACACAGATTCCCAATTCGGGCATTCAGAACATATAGCACGTTGCTGTAAGCAAGCACATTCTCATTCAAAGTTGCAAGTTACTATGTAGGAACAAGTTCGTATAGGTATTTCAAAGATGCCCAGAACTGAACTAAACTTGGTAGGTCTCCAACTCCTAGAAATAACATCATGCCCCATCTCCCTTACTTCCATCAGGTAAGGATCACATAATTCCTAACAAAGTTTTGACACAGATTCCCAATTCGGGCATTCAGAACATATAGCACGTTGCTGTAAGCAAGCACATTGTCATTCAAAGTTGCAAGTTACTATGTAGGAACAAGTTTGTATACGTATTTCAAAGATGCCCAGAACTGAGCTAAACGTTGTATGTCTCCAACTCCTAGAAATAACTTCATGCCCCATCTCCCTTACTTCCATCTAGTAAGGATCACATAATTCCTAACAAAGTTTTGACACAGATTCGCAATTCGGGCATTCAGAACATATAGCACGTTGCTGTAAGCAAGCACATTCTCATTCAAAGTTGCAAGTTACTATGTAGGAACAAGTTTGTATAGGTATTTCAAAGATGCCCAGAACTGAGCTAAACTTGGTATGTGTCCAACTCCTAGAAATAACTTCATGCCCCATCTCCCTTACTTCCAGCTAGTAAGGATCACATAATTCCTAAGAAAGTTTTGACAGAGATTCCCAATTCGGGCATTCAGAACATGTAGCACGTTGCTGTAAGCAAGCACATTCTCATTCAAAGTTGCAAGTTACTATGTAGAGACAAGTTCGTATAGGTATTTCAAAGATGCCCAGAACTGAGCTAAACGTTGTATGTCTCCAAATCCTAGAAATAACTTCATGCCCCCTCTCACTTACTTCCAGCTAGTAAGGATCACATAATTTCTAACAAAGCTTTGACACAGATTCCCAATTCGGGCATTCAGAACATGTAGCACGTTGCTGTATGCAAGCACATTCTCATTCAAAGTTGCAAGTTACTATGTAGGAACAAGTTTGTATAGGTATTTCAAAGATGCCCAGAACTGAGCTAAACTTGGTATGTGTCCAACCTCTAGAAATAACTTCATGCCCCATCTCCCTTACTTCCATCTAGTAAGGATCACATAATTCCTAACAAAGTTTTGACACAGATTCCCAATTCGGGCATTCAGAACATGTAGCACGTTCCTGTAAGCAAGCACATTCTCGTCCAAAGTTGCAAGTTACTATGTAGGAACAAGTTTGTATAGGTATTTCAAAGATTCCCAGAACTGAGCTAAACGTTGTATGTATCCAACTCCTAGAAATAACTTCATGCCCCATCCCCCTACTTTCAGCTAGTAAGGATCACATAATTCCTAACAAAGATTTGACAGAGATTCCCAATTCGGGCATTCAGAACATGTAGCACGTTGCTGTAAGCAAGCACATTCTCATTCAAAGTTGCAAGTTACTATGTAGGAACACGTTTGTATAGGTATTTCAAAGATGCCCAGAACTGAGCTAAACGTTGTATGTCTCCAACTCCTAGAAATAACTTCATGCCCCATCCCCCTACTTCCAGCTAGTAAGGATCACATAATTCCTAACAAAGTTTTGACACAGATTCCCAATTCGGGCATTCAGAACATATAGCACGTTGCTATAAGCAAGCACATTCTCATTCAATGTTGCAAGTTACTATGTAGGAACAAGTTTGTATAGGTCTTTCAAAGATGCCCAGAATTGAGCTAAACTTGGTATGTGTCCAACTCCTAGAAATAACTTCATGCCCCAACTCCCTTACTTCCAGCTAGTAAGGATCACATAATTCCTAACAAAGTTTTGACACAGATTCCCAATTCGGGCATTCAGAACATATAGCACGTTGCTGTAAGCAAGCACATTCTCATTCAAAGTTGCAAGTTACTATGTAGGAACAAGTTCGTATAGGTATTTCAAAGATGCCCAGAACTGAGCTAAACTTGGTAGGTCTCCAACTCCTAGAAATAACATAATGCCCCATCTCCCTTACTTCCATCTAGTAAGGATCACATAATTTCTAACAAAGTTTTGACACAGATTCCCAATTCGGGCATTCAGAACATATAGCACGTTGCTGTAAGCAAGCACATTCCCATTCAAAGTTGCAAGTTAATATGTAGGAACAAGTTCGTATAGGTATTTCAAAGATACCCAGAACTTAGCTAAACGTTGTATGTCTCCAACTCCTAGAAATAACTTCATGCCCCATCTCCCTTACTTCCAGCTAGTAAGGATCACATAATTTCTAACAAAGTTTTGACACAGATTCCCAATTCGGGCATTCAGAACATGTAGAACGTTGCTGTAAGCAAGCACATTCTCATTCAAAGTTGCAAGTTACTATGTAGGAACAAGTTTGTATAGGTATTTCAAAGATGCCCAGAACTGAGCTAAAAGTTGTATGTCTCCAACTCCTAGAAATAACTTCATGCCCCATCCCCTTACTTCCAGCTAGTAAGGATCACATAATTCCTAACAAAGTTTTGACACAGATTCCCAATTCGTGCATTCAGAACATGTATTACGTTGCTGTAAGCAAGCACATTCTCATTCAAAGTTGCAAGTTACTATGTAGGAACAAGTTTGTATAGGTATTTCAAAGATGCCCAGAACTGAGCTAAACGTTGTATGTCTCCAACTCCTAGAAATAACTTCATGCCCCATCTCCCTTACTTCCAGCTAGTAAGGATCACATAATTCCTAACAAAGATTTGACACAGATTCCCAATTCGGGCATTCAGAACATATAGCACGTTGATGTAAGCAAGCACATTCTCATTCAAAGTTGCAAGTTACTATGTAGGAACAAGTTTGTATAGGTATTTCAAAGATGCCCAGAACTGAGCTAAACGTTGTATGTCTCCAACTCCTAGAAATAACTTCATGCCCCATCTCCCTTACTTCCATCTGGTAAGAATCACATAATTCCTAACAAAGTTTTGACACAGATTCCAACTTCGGGCATTCAGAACATATAGCACGTTGCTGTAAGCAAGCACATTCTCATTCAAAGTTGCAAGTTACTATGTAGGAACAAGTTTGTATAGGTTTTTCAAATATGCCCAGAACTGAGCTAAACGTTGTATGTCTCCAACTCCTAGAAATAACTTCATGGCCCATCTCCCTTACTTCCAGCTAGTAAGGATCACATAATTCCTAAGAAAGTTTTGACACAGATTCCCAATTCGGACATTCAGAACATAAAGCACGTTGCTGTAAGCAAGCACATTCTCATTCAAAGTTGCAAGTTACTATGTAGGAACAAGTTTGTATAGGTATTTCAAAGATGCCCAGAACTGAGCTAAACTTGGTATGTGTCCAACTCCTAGAAATAACTTCATGCCCCATCTCCCTTACTTCCAGCTAGTAAGGATCACATAATTCCTAACAAAGTTTTGACACAGTTTCCCAATTCGGGCATTCAGAACATATAGCACGTTGCTGTAAGCAAGCACATTCTCATTCAAAGTTGCAAGTTACTATGTAGGAACAAGTTTGTATAGGTATTTCAAAGATGCCCAGAACTGAGCTAAACTTGGTATGTGTCCAACCTCTAGAAATAACTTCATGCCCCAACTCCCCTACCTCCAGCTAGTAAGGATCACATAATTCCTAACAAAGTTTTGACAGAGATTCCCAATTCGGGCATTCAGAACATATAGCACGTTGCTGTATGCAAGCACATTCTCATTCAAAGTTGCAAGTTACTATGTAGGAACAAGTTCGTATAGGTATTTCAAAGATCCCCAGAACTGAGCTAAACATTGTATGTCTCCAACTCCTAGAAATAACTTCATGCCCAATCTCCCTTACCTCCAGCTAGTAAGGATCACATAATTTCTAACAAAGTTTTGACACAGATTCCCAATTCGGGCATTCAGAACATGGAGCACGTTGCTGTAAGCAAGCACATTCTCATTCAAAGTTGCAAGTTACTATGTAGGAACAAGTTTGTATAGGTATTTCAAAGATGCCCAGAACTGAGCTAAACGTTGTATGTCTCCAACTCGTAGAAATAACTTCATGCCCCATCTCCCTTACTTCCATCTAGTAAGGATCACATAATTCCTAACAAAGTTTTGACACAGATTAGCAATTCGGGCATTCAGAAGAGATAGCACGTTGCTGTAAGCAAGCCCATTCTCATTCAAAGTTGCAAGTTACTATGTAGGAACAAGTTTGTATAGGTATTTCAAAGATGCCCAGAACTGAGCTAAACTTGGTATGTGTCCAAGTCCTAGAAATAACTTCATGGCCCATCTCCCTTACTTCCAGCTAGTAAGGATCACATAATTCCTAAGAAAGTTTTGACACAGATTCCCAATTCGGGCAATCAGAACATGTAGCACGTTGCTGTAAGCAAGCACATTCTCATTCAAAGTTGCAAGTTACTATGTAGGAACAAGTTTGTATAGGTATTTCAAAGATGCCCAGAACTGAGCTAAACTTGGTATGTGTCCAACTCCTAGAAATAACTTCATGCCCCATCTCCCTTACTTCCAGCTAGTAAGGATCACATAACTCCTAACAAAGTTTTGACATATATTCCCAATTCGGGCATTCAGAACATGTAGCACGTTGCTGTAAGCAAGCACATTCTCATTCAAAGTTGCAAGTTACTATGTAGGAACAAGTTTGTATAGGTATTTCAAAGATGCCCAGAACTGAGCTAAACGTTGTATGTCTCCAAATCCTAGAAATAACTTCATGCCCCCTCTCACTTACTTCCAGCTAGTAAGTATCACATAATTTCTAACAAAGCTTTGACACAGATTCCCAATTCGGGCATTCAGAACATGTAGCACGTTGCTGTATGCAAGCACATTCTCATTCAAAGTTGCAAGTTACTATGTAGGAACAAGTTTGAAAAGGTATTTCAAAGATGCCCAGAACTGAGCTAAACTTGGTATGTGTCCAACTCCTAGAAATAACTTCATGCCCCATCTCCCTTAATTCCAGCTAGTAAGGATCACATAATTCCTAACAAAGTTTTGACACAGATTCCCAATTCGGGCATTCAGAACATATAGCACGTTGCTGTAAGCAAGCACATTCTCATTCAAAGTTGCAAGTTACTATGTAGGAACAAGTTTGTATAGGTATTTCAAAGATGCCCAGAACTGTGCTAAACTTGGTATGTATCCAACTCCTAGAAATACATTCATGCCCCAACTCCCTTACATCCAGCTAGTAAGGATCACATAATTCCTAACAAAGTTTTGACACAGATTCCCAATTGGGGCATTCAGAACATGTAGCACGTTGCTGTAAGCAAGCACATTCAATTCAAAGTTTCAAGTTACTATGTAGGAACAAGTTTGTATAGGTATTTCAAAGATGTCCAGAACTGAGCTAAATATTGTATGTCTCCAACTCCTAGAAATAACTTCATGCCCCATCTCCCTTACTTCCATCTAGTAAGGATCACATAATTTCTAACAAAGTTTTGACACAAATTCCAAATTCGGGCATTCAGAACATATAGCTCGTTGTTGTAAGCAAGCACATTCTCATTCAAAGTTGCAAGTTACTATGTAGGAACAAGTTTGTAAAGGTATTTCAAAGATGCCCAGAACTGAGCTAAACTTGGTATGTCATCAACTCCTAGAAATAACTTCATGCCCCATCCCCCTACTTCCAGCTAGTAAGGATCACATAATTCCTAACAAAGTTTTGACACAGATTCCCAATTCGTGCATTCAGAACATGTAGCACGTTGCTGTAAGCAAGCACATTCTCATTCAAAGTTGCAAGTTACTATGTAGGAACAAGTTTGTATAGGTATTTCAAAGATGCCCAGAACTGAGCTAAACGTTGTATGTCTCCAACTCCTGGAAATAACTTCATGCCCCATCTCCCTTACTTCCAGCTAGTAAGGATCACATAATTCCTAACAAAGATTTGACACAGATTCCCAATTCGGGCATTCAGAACATATAGCACGTTGATGTAAGCAAGCACATTCTCATTCAAAGTTGCAAGTTACTATGTAGGAACAAGTTTGTATAGGTATTTCAAAGATGCCCAGAACTGAGCTAAACGTTGTATGTCTCCAACTCCTAGAAATAACTTCATGCCCCATCTCCCTTACTTCCATCTGGTAAGAATCACATAATTCCTAACAAAGTTTTGACACAGATTCCAACTTCGGGCATTCAGAACATATAGCACGTTGCTGTAAGCAAGCACATTCTCATTCAAAGTTGCAAGTTACTATGTAGGAACAAGTTTGTATAGGTTTTTCAAATATGCCCAGAACTGAGCTAAACGTTGTATGTCTCCAACTCCTAGAAATAACTTCATGGCCCATCTCCCTTACTTCCAGCTAGTAAGGATCACATAATTCCTAAGAAAGTTTTGACACAGATTCCCAATTCGGACATTCAGAACATAAAGCACGTTGCTGTAAGCAAGCACATTCTCATTCAAAGTTGCAAGTTACTATGTAGGAACAAGTTTGTATAGGTATTTCAAAGATGCCCAGAACTGAGCTAAACTTGGTATGTGTCCAACTCCTAGAAATAACTTCATGCCCCATCTCCCTTACTTCCAGCTAGTAAGGATCACATAATTCCTAACAAAGTTTTGACACAGTTTCCCAATTCGGGCATTCAGAACATATAGCACGTTGCTGTAAGCAAGCACATTCTCATTCAAAGTTGAAAGTTACTATGTAGGAACAAGTTTGTATAGGTATTTCAAAGATGCCCAGAACTGAGCTAAACTTGGTATGTGTCCAACCTCTAGAAATAACTTCATGCCCCAACTCCCCTACCTCCAGCTAGTAAGGATCACATAATTCCTAACAAAGTTTTGACAGAGATTCCCAATTCGGGCATTCAGAACATATAGCACGTTGCTGTATGCAAGCACATTCTCATTCAAAGTTGCAAGTTACTATGTAGGAACAAGTTCGTATAGGTATTTCAAAGATCCCCAGAACTGAGCTAAACATTGTATGTCTCCAACTCCTAGAAATAACTTCATGCCCAATCTCCCTTACCTCCAGCTAGTAAGGATCACATAATTTCTAACAAAGTTTTGACACAGATTCCCAATTCGGGCATTCAGAACATGGAGCACGTTGCTGTAAGCAAGCACATTCTCATTCAAAGTTGCAAGTTACTATGTAGGAACAAGTTTGTATAGGTATTTCAAAGATGCCCAGAACTGAGCTAAACGTTGTATGTCTCCAACTCGTAGAAATAACTTCATGCCCCATCTCCCTTACTTCCATCTAGTAAGGATCACATAATTCCTAACAAAGTTTTGACACAGATTAGCAATTCGGGCATTCAGAAGAGATAGCACGTTGCTGTAAGCAAGCACATTCTCATTCAAAGTTGCAAGTTACTATGTAGGAACAAGTTTGTATAGGTATTTCAAAGATGCCCAGAACTGAGCTAAACTTGGTATGTGTCCAAGTCCTAGAAATAACTTCATGGCCCATCTCCCTTACTTCCAGCTAGTAAGGATCACATAATTCCTAAGAAAGTTTTGACACAGATTCCCAATTCGGGCAATCAGAACATGTAGCACGTTGCTGTAAGCAAGCACATTCTCATTCAAAGTTGCAAGTTACTATGTAGGAACAAGTTTGTATAGGTATTTCAAAGATGCCCAGAACTGAGCTAAACTTGGTATGTGTCCAACTCCTAGAAATAACTTCATGCCCCATCTCCCTTACTTCCAGCTAGTAAGGATCACATAACTCCTAACAAAGTTTTGACATAGATTCCCAATTCGGGCATTCAGAACATGTAGCACGTTGCTGTAAGCAAGCACATTCTCATTCAAAGTTGCAAGTTACTATGTAGGAACAAGTTTGTATAGGTATTTCAAAGATGCCCAGAACTGAGCTAAACGTTGTATGTCTCCAAATCCTAGAAATAACTTCATGCCCCCTCTCACTTACTTCCAGCTAGTAAGGATCACATAATTTCTAACAAAGCTTTGACACAGATTCCCAATTCGGGCATTCAGAACATGTAGCACGTTGCTGTATGCAAGCACATTCTCATTCAAAGTTGCAAGTTACTATGTAGGAACAAGTTTGAAAAGGTATTTCAAAGATGCCCAGAACTGAGCTAAACTTGGTATGTGTCCAACTCCTAGAAATAACTTCATGCCCCATCTCCCTTAATTCCAGCTAGTAAGGATCACATAATTCCTAACAAAGTTTTGACACAGATTCCCAATTCGGGCATTCAGAACATATAGCACGTTGCTGTAAGCAAGCACATTCTCATTCAAAGTTGCAAGTTACTATGTAGGAACAAGTTTGTATAGGTATTTCAAAGATGCCCAGAACTGTGCTAAACTTGGTATGTATCCAACTCCTAGAAATACATTCATGCCCCAACTCCCTTACATCCAGCTAGTAAGGATCACATAATTCCTAACAAAGTTTTGACACAGATTCCCAATTCGGGCATTCAGAACATGTAGCACGTTGCTGTAAGCAAGCACATTCAATTCAAAGTTTCAAGTTACTATGTAGGAACAAGTTTGTATAGGTATTTCAAAGATGTCCAGAACTGAGCTAAATGTTGTATGTCTCCAACTCCTAGAAATAACTTCATGCCCCATCTCCCTTACTTCCATCTAGTAAGGATCACATAATTTCTAACAAAGTTTTGACACAAATTCCAAATTCGGGCATTCAGAACATATAGCTCGTTGCTGTAAGCAAGCACATTCTCATTCAAAGTTGCAAGTTACTATGTAGGAACAAGTTTGTAAAGGTATTTCAAAGATGCCCAGAACTGAGCTAAACTTGGTATGTCATCAACTCCTAGAAATTACTTCATGCCCCATCACCCTTACTTCCAGCTAGTAAGGATCACATAATTCCTAACAAAGTTTTGACACAGATTCCCAATTCCGGCATTCAGAACATATAGCACGTTGCTGTAAGCAAGCACATTCTCATTCAAAGTTGCAAGTTACTATGTAGGAACAAGTTTGTATAGGTATTTCAAAGATGCCCAGAACTGAGCTAAACTTGGTATGTGTCCAACTCCTAGAAATAACTTCATGCCCCATCTCCCTTAATTTCAGCTAGTAAGGATCACATAATTCCTAACAATGTTTTGACACAGATTCCGAATTCGGGCATTCAGAACATATAGCACTTTGCTGTAAGCAAGCACATTCTCATTCAAAGTTGAAAGTTACTATGTAGGAACAAGTTTGTATAGGTATTTCAAAGATGCCCAGAACTGAGCTAAACTTGGTATGTGTCCAACTCCTAGAAATAACATCATGCCACATCTCCCTTAATTCCAGCTAGTAAGGATCACATAATTCCTAAAAAAGTTTTCACACAGATTCCCAATTCGGGCATTCAGAACATATAGCACGTTGCTGTAAGCAAGCACATTCTCATTCAAAGTTGTAAGTTAATATGTAGGAACAAGTTTGTATAGGTATTTCAAAGATGCCCAGAACTGAGCTAAACTTGGTATGTGTCCAACCTCTAGAAATAACTTCATGCCCCAACTCCCCTACTTCCAGCTTGTAAGGATCACATAATTCCTAACAAAGTTTTGACACAGATTCCCACTTCGGGCATTCAGAACATATAGCACGTTGCTGTAAGCAAGCACATTCTCATTCAAAGTTGCAAGTTACTATGTAGGAACAAGTTTGTATAGGTATTTCAAAGATGCCCAGAACTGAGCTAAACTTGGTATGTGTCCAACCTCTAGAAACAACTTCAGGCCCCAACTCCCCTACTTCCAGCTTGTAAGGATCACATAATTTCTAACAAAGTTTTGACACAGATTCCCACTTCGGGAATTCAGAACATATAGCACGTTGCTGTAAGCAAGCACATTCTCATTCAAAGTTGCAAGTTACTATGTAGGAACAAGTTTGTATAGGTATTTCAAAGATGCCCAGAACTGAGCTAAACTTGGTATGTGTCCAACTCCTAGAAATAACTTCATGCCCCAACTCCCTTACTTCCAGCTTGTAAGGATCACATAACTCCTAACAAAGTTTTGACACAGATTCCCAATTCGGGCATTCAGAACATATAGCACGTTGCTGTAAGCAAGCACATTCTCATTCAAAGTTGCAAGTTACTATGTAGGAACAAGTTTGTATAGGTCTTTCAAAGATACCCAGAACTGAGCTAAACTTGGTATGTTTCCAACTCCTAGAAATAACTTCATGCCCCATCTCCCTTACTTCCAGCTAGTAAGGATCACATAATTCCTAACAAAGTTTTGACACAGATTCCCAATTCGGGCATTCAGAACATATAGCACGTTGCTGTAAGCAAGCACATTCTCATTCAAAGTTGCAAGTTACTATGTAGGAACAAGTTTGTATAGGTCTTTCAAAGATGCCCAGAACTGAGCTAAACTTGGTATGTGTCCAACTCCTAGAAATAACTTCATGCCCCATCTCCCTTACTTCCATCTAGTAAGGATCACATAATTCCTAACAAAGTTTTGACACAGATTCCCAATTCGGGCATTCAGAACATGTAGCACGTTCCTGTAAGCAAGCACATTCTCGTCCATAGTTGCAAGTTACTATGTAGGATCAAGTTTGTATAGGTATTTCAAAGATTCCCAGAACTGAGCTAAACGTTGTATGTCTCCAACTCCTAGAAATAACTTCATGCCACATCCCCCTACTTCCAGCTAGTAAGGATCACATAATTCCTAAGAAAGTTTTGACACAGACTCCCTATTCGGGCATTCAGAACATGTAGCACGTTGCTGTAAGCAAGCACATTCAATTCAAAGTTGCAAGTTACTATGTAGGAACAAGTTTGTATAGGTATTTCAAAGATGCCCAGAACTGAGCTAAATGTTGTATGTCTCCAACTCCTAGAAATAACTTCATGCCCCATCTCCCTTACTTCCATCTAGTAAGGATCACATAATTTCTAACAAAGATTTGACACAAATTCCAAATTAGGGCATTCAGAACATATAGCACGTTGCTGTAAACAAGCACATTCTCATTCAAAGTTGCAAGTTTCTATGTAGGAACAAGTTTGTATAGGTATTTCAAAGATGCCCAGAACTGAGCTAAACTTGGTATGTGTCCTACCTCTAGAAATAACTTCATGCCCCAACTCCCTTACTTCCAGCTAGTAAGGATCACATAATTCCTAACAAAGTTTTGACACAGATTCCCAATTCGGTCATTCAGAACATATAGCACGTTGCTGTAAGCAAGCACATTCTCATTCAAAGTTGCAAGTTACTATGTAGGAACAAGTTTGTATAGGTATTTCAAAGATTTCCAGA
This sequence comes from Diceros bicornis minor, assembly GCF_020826845.1. Taxonomy (NCBI): domain Eukaryota; kingdom Metazoa; phylum Chordata; class Mammalia; order Perissodactyla; family Rhinocerotidae; genus Diceros; species Diceros bicornis. Next base: position 1,572,308 of record NW_026690907.1, on the reverse strand, counting down.
ACTGAGCTAAACATGGTATGTGTCCAACCTCTAGAAATAACTTCATGCCCCAACTCCCTTACTTCCAGCCAGTAAGGATCACATAATTCCTAACAAAGTTTTGACACAGATTCCCAATTCGGGCATTCAGAACATATAGCACATTGCTGTAAGCAAGCACATTCTCATTCAAAGTTGCAAGAGACTATGTAGGAACAAGTTTGTATAGGTATTTCAAAGATGCCCATAACTGAGCTAAGTGTTGTATATCTCCAACTCCTAGAAATAACTTCATGCCCCATCTCCCTTACTTCCATCTAGTAAGGATCACATAATTTCTAACAAAGTTTTGACACAAATTCCAAATACGGGCATTCAGAACATATAGCACGTTGCTGTAAGCAAGCACATTCTCATTCAAAGTTCCAAGTTACTATGTAGGAACAAGTTTGTAAAGATATTTCAAAGATGCCCAGAACTGAGCTAAACTTGGTATGTCATCAACTCCTAGAAATAACTTCATGCCCCATCACCCTTACTTCCAGCTAGTAAGGATCACATAATTCCTAACAAAATTATGACACAGATTCCCAATTCAGGCATTCAGAACATATAGCACGTTGCTGTAAGCAAGCACATTCTCATTCAAAGTTGCAAGTTGCTATGTAGGAACAAGTTTGTATAGGTATTTCAAAGATGCCCAGAACTGAGCTAAACTTGGTATGTGTCAAACTCCTAGAAATAACTTCATGCCCCATCTCCCTTACTTCCAGCTAGTAAGGATCACATAATTCCTAACAAAGTTTTGACACAGACTCCCTATTCGGGCATTCAGAACATATAGCACGTTGCTGTAAGCAAGCACATTCTCATTCAAAGTTGCAAGTTACTATGTAGGAACAAGTTTGTATAGGTATTTCAAAGATGCCCAGAACTGAGCTAAACTTGGTATGTGTCCAACTCCTAGAAATAACTTTATGCCCCATCTCCCTTAATTCCAGCTAGTAAGGATCACATAATTCCTAACAATATTTTGACACAGATTCCCAATTCGGGCATTCAGAACATATAGCACGTTGCTGTAAGCAAGCACATTCTCATTCAAAGTTGAAAGTTACTATGTAGGAACAAGTTTGTATAGGTATTTCAAAGATGCCCAGAACTGAGCTAAACGTTGTATGTCTCCAACTTCTAGAAATAACTTCATGCCCCTTCTCCCTTAATTCCAGCTAGTAAGGATCACATAATTCCTAACAAAGTTTTGACACAGATTCTCAATTCGGGCATTCAGATCATATAGCACGTTGCTGTAAGCAAGCACATTCTCATTCAAAGTTGCAAGTTACTATGTAGGAACAAGTTTGTATAGGTATTTCAAAGATGCCCAGAACTGAGCTAAATGTTGTATGTCTCCAACTCCTAGAAATAACTTCATGCCCCATCTCCCTTACTTCCATCTAGTAAGGATCACATAATTTCTAACAAAGTTTTGACACAAATTCCAAATTCGGGCATTCAGAACATATAGCACGTTGCTGTAAGCAAGCACATTCTCATTCAAAGTTGCAAGTTTCTATGTAGGAACAAGTTTGTATAGGTATTTCAAAGATGCCCAGAACTGAGCTAAACTTGGTATGTGTCCTACCTCTAGAAATAACTTCATGCCCCAACTCCCTTACTTCCAGCTAGTAAGGATCACATAATTCCTAAAAAAGTTTTCACACAGATTCCCAATTCGGGCATTCAGAACATATAGCACGTTGCTGTAAGCAAGCACATTCTCATTCAAAGTTGTAAGTTAATATGTAGGAACAAGTTTGTATAGGTATTTCAAAGATGCCCAGAACTGAGCTAAACTTGGTATGTGTCCAACCTCTAGAAATAACTTCATGCCCCAACTCCCCTACTTCCAGCTTGTAAGGATCACATAATTCCTAACAAAGTTTTGACACAGATTCCCACTTTGGGAATTCAGAACATATAGCACGTTGCTGTAAGCAAGCACATTCTCATTCAAAGTTGCAAGTTACTATGTAGGAACAAGTTTGTATAGGTATTTCAAAGATGCCCAGAACTGAGCTAAACTTGGTATGTGTCCAACCTCTAGAAATAACTTCATGCCCCAACTCCCCAACTTCCAGCTTGTAAGGATCACATAATTCCTAACAAAGTTTTGACACAGATTCCCACTTCGGGCATTCAGAACATATAGCACGTTGCTGTAAGCAAGCACATTCTCATTCAAAGTTGCAAGTTACTATGTAGGAACAAGTTTGTATAGGTATTTCAAAGATGCCCAGAACTGAGCTAAACTTGGTATGTGTCCAACTCCTAGAAATAACTTCATGCCCCAACTCCCTTACTTCCAGCTTGTAAGGATCACATAACTCCTAACAAAGTTTTGACACAGATTCCCAATTCGGGCATTCAGAACATATAGCACGTTGCTGTAAGCAAGCACATTCTCATTCAAATTTGCAAGTTACTATGTAGGAACAAGTTTGTATAGGTCTTTCAAAGATACCCAGAACTGAGCTAAACTTGGTATGTTTCCAACTCCTAGAAATAACTTCATGCCCCATCTCCCTTACTTCCAGCTAGTAAGGATCACATAATTCCTAACAAAGTTTTGACACAGATTCCCAATTCGGGCATTCAGAACATATAGCACGTTGCTGTAAGCAAGCACATTCTCATTCAAAGTTGCAAGTTACTATGTAGGAACAAGTTTGTATAGGTCTTTCAAAGATGCCCAGAACTGAGCTAAACTTGGTATGTGTCCAACTCCTAGAAATAACTTCATGCCCAATCTCCCTTACTTCCATCTAGTAAGGATCACATAATTCCTAACAAAGTTTTGACACAGATTCCCAATTCGGGCATTCAGAACATGTAGCACGTTCCTGTAAGCAAGCACATTCTCGTCCAAAGTTGCAAGTTACTATGTAGGATCAAGTTTGTATAGGTATTTCAAAGATTCCCAGAACTGAGCTAAACGTTGTATGTCTCCAACTCCTAGAAATAACTTCATGCCACATCCCCCTACTTCCAGCTAGTAAGGATCACATAATTCCTAAGAAAGTTTTGACACAGACTCCCTATTCGGGCATTCAGAACATGTAGCACGTTGCTGTAAGCAAGCACATTCAATTCAAAGTTGCAAGTTACTATGTAGGAACAAGTTTGTATAGGTATTTCAAAGATGCCCAGAACTGAGCTAAATGTTGTATGTCTCCAACTCCTAGAAATAACTTCATGCCCCATCTCCCTTACTTCCATCTAGTAAGGATCACATAATTTCTAACAAAGTTTTGACACAAATTCCAAATTCGGGCATTCAGAACATATAGCACGTTGCTGTAAGCAAGCACATTCTCATTCAAAGTTGCAAGTTTCTATGTAGGAACAAGTTTGTATAGGTATTTCAAAGATGCCCAGAACTGAGCTAAACTTGGTATGTGTCCTACCTCTAGAAATAACTTCATGCCCCAACTCCCTTACTTCCAGCTAGTAAGGATCACATAATTCCTAACAAAGTTTTGACACAGATTCCCAATTCGGTCATTCAGAACATATAGCACGTTGCTGTAAGCAAGCACATTCTCATTCAAAGATGCAAGTTACTATGTAGGAACAAGTTTGTATAGGTATTTCAAAGATATCCAGAACTGAGCTAAACATGGTATGTGTCCAACCTCTAGAAATAACTTCATGCCCCAACTCCCTTACTTCCAGCCAGTAAGGATCACATAATTCCTAACAAAGTTTTGACACAGATTGCCAATTCGGGCATTCAGAACATATAGCACGTTGCTGTAAGCAAGCACATTCTCATTCAAAGTTGCAAGAGACTATGTAGGAACAAGTTTGTATAGGTATTTCAAAGATGCCCAGAACTGAGCTAAGTGTTGTATATCTTCAACTCCTAGAAATAACTTAATGCCCCATCTCCCTTACTTCCATCTAGTAAGGATCACATAATTTCTAACAAAGTTTTGACACAAATTCCAAATTCGGGCATTCAGAACATATAGCACGTTGCTGTAAGCAAGCACATTCTCATTCAAAGTTCCAAGTTACTATGTAGGAACAAGTTTGTAAAGATATTTCAAAGATGCCCAGAACTGAGCTAAACTTGGTATGTCATCAACTCCTAGAAATAACTTCATGCCCCATCACCCTTACTTCCAGCTAGTAAGGATCACATAATTCCTAGCAAAATTATGACACAGATTCCCAATTCAGGCATTCAGAACATATAGCACGTTGCTGTAAGCAAGCACATTCTCATTCAAAGTTGCAAGTTGCTATGTAGGAACAAGTTTGTATAGGTATTTCAAAGATGCCCAGAACTGAGCTAAACTTGGTATGTGTCAAACTCCTAGAAATAACTTCATGCCCCATCTCCCTTACTTCCAGCTTGTAAGGATCACATAATTCCTAACAAAGTTTTGACACAGATTACCAATTCGGGCATTCAGAACATGTAGCACGTTGCTGTAAGCAAGCACATTCAATTCAAAGTTGCAAGTTACTATGTAGGAACAAGTTTGTATAGGTATTTCAAAGATGCCTAGAACTGAGCTAAATGTTGTATGTCTCCAACTCCTAGAAATAACTTCATGCCCCATCTCCCTTACTTCCATCTAGTAAGGATCACATAATTTCTAACAAAGTTTTGACACAAATTCCAAATTCGGGCATTCAGAACATATAGCACGTTGCTGTAAGCAAGCACATTCTCATTCAAAGTTGCAAGTTACTATGTAGGAACAAGTTTGTAAAGGTATTTCAAAGATGCCCAGAACTGAGCTAAACTTGGTATGTCATCAACTCCTAGAAATAACTTCATGCCCCATCACCCTTACTTCCAGCTAGTAAGGATCACATAATTCCTAACAAAGTTTTGACACAGATTCCCAATTCGGGCATTCTGAACATGTAGCACGTTGCTGTAAGCAAGCACATTCTCATTCAAAGTTGCAAGTTACTATGTAGGAACAAGTTTGTATAGGTATTTCAAAGATGCCCAGAACTGAGCTAAACTTGGTATTTCTCCAACTCATAGAAATAACTTCATGCCCCATCTCCCTTACTTCCATCTAGTAAGGATCACATAATTCCTAAAAAAGTTTTGACACAGATTCCCTAATCGGGCATTCAGAACATATAGCACGTTGCTGTAAGCAAGCACATTCTCATTCAAGGTTGCAAGTTACTATGTAGGAACAAATTTGTAAAGGTATTTCAAAGATGCCCAGAACTGAGATAAACTTGGTATGTCTTCAACTCCTAGAAATAGCTTCATGCCCCATCTCCCTTACTTCCAGCTAGTAAGGATCACATAATTCCAAACAAAGTTTTGACACAGATTCCCAATCGGGCATTCAGAACATATAGCACGTTGCTGTAAGCAAGCACATTCTCATTCAAGGTTGCAAGTTACTATGTAGGAACAAATTTGTAAAGGTATTTCAAAGATGCCCAGAACTGAGATAAACTTGGTATGTCTTCAACTCCTAGAAATAGCTTCATGCCCCATCTCCCTTACTTCCAGCTAGTAAGGATCACATAATTCCAAACAAAGTTTTGACACAGATTCCCAATCGGGCATTCAGAACATATAGCACGTTGCTGTAAGCAAGCACATTCTCATTCAAGGTTGCAAGTTACTATGTAGGAACAAATTTGTAAAGGTATTTCAAAGATGCCCAGAACTGAGATAAACTTGGTATGTCTTCAACTCCTAGAAATAGCTTCATGCCCCATCTCCCTTACTTCCAGCTAGTAAGGATCACATAATTCCAAACAAAGTTTTGACACAGATTCCCAATCGGGCATTCAGAACATATAGCACGTTGCTGTAAGCAAGCACATTCTCATTCAAAGTTGCAAGTTACTATGTAGGAACAAGTTTGTATAGGTATTTCAATGATGCCCAGAACTGTGCTAAACTTGGTTTGTGTCCAACTCCTAGAAATACCTTCATGCCCCAACACCCTTACTTCCAGCTAGTAAGGATCACATAATTCCTAACAAAGTTTAGACACAGATTCCCAATTCGGGCATTCAGAACATATAGCACGTTACTGTAAGCAAGCACATTCTCATTCAAAGTTGCAAGTTACTATGTAGGAACAAGTTTGTATAGGTATTTCAAAGATGCCCAGAACTGAGCTAAACTTGGTATGTCTTCAACTCCTAGAAATACCTTCATGCCCCCACTCCCTTTCTTCCAGCTACTAAGGATCACATAATTCCTAACAAAGTTTTGACACAGATTCCCAATTCGGGCATTCAGAACATATAGCACGTTGCTCTAAGCAAGCACATTCTAATTCACTGTTGCAAGTTACTATGTAGGAACAAGTTTGTAAAGGTATTTCAAAGATGCCCAGAACTGAGCTAAACTTGGTATGTCATCAACTCCTACAAATAACTTCATGCCCCATCACCCTTACTTCCAGCTAGTAAGGATCACATAATTCCTAACAAAGTTTTGACACAGATTCCCAATTCGGGCATTCAGAACATATAGCACGTTGCTGTAAGCAAGCACATTCTCATTCAAAGTTGCAAGTTACTATGTAGGAACAAGTTTGTATAGGTATTTCAAAGATGCCCAGAACTGAGCTAAACTTGGTATATCTCCAACTACTAGAAATAACTTCATGCCCCATCTCCCTTACTTCCAGCTAGTAAAGATCACATAATTCCTAACAAAGTTTTGACACAGATTCCCAATTCGGGCATTCAGAACATATAGCACGTTGCTGTAAGCAAGCACATTCTCATTCAAAGTTGCAAGTTACTATGTAGGAACAAGTTTGTATAGGTATTTCAAAGATGCCCAGAACTGAGCTAAACTTGGTATGTGTCCAACTCCTAGAAATAACTTCATGCCCCATCTCCCTTAATTCCAGCTAGTAAGGATCACATAATTCCTAACAATATTTTGACACAGATTCCCAATTCGGGCATTCAGAACATATAGCACGTTGCTGTAAGCAAGCACATTCTCATTCAAAGTTGAAAGTTACTATGTAGGAACAAGTTTGTATAGGTATTTCAAAGATGCCCAGAACTGAGCTAAATGTTGTATGTCTCCAACTCCTAGAAATAACTTCATGCCCCATCTCCCTTACTTCCATCTAGTAAGGATCACATAATTTCTAACAAAGTTTTGACACAGATTGCCAATTCGGGCATTCAGAACATATAGCACGTTGCTGTAAGCAAGCACATTCTCATTCAAAGTTGCAAGTTACTATGTAGGAACAAGTTTGTATAGGTATTTCAATGATGCCCAGAACTGTGCTAAACTTGGTTTGTGTCCAACTCCTAGAAATACCTTCATGCCCCAACACCCTTACTTCCAGCTAGTAAGGATCACATAATTCCTAACAAAGTTTAGACACAGATTCCCAATTCGGGCATTCAGAACATATAGCACGTTACTGTAAGCAAGCACATTCTCATTCAAAGTTGCAAGTTACTATGTAGGAACAAGTTTGTATAGGTATTTCAAAGATGCCCAGAACTGAGCTAAACTTGGTATGTCTTCAACTCCTAGAAATACCTTCATGCCCCCACTCCCTTTCTTCCAGCTACTAAGGATCACATAATTCCTAACAAAGTTTTGACACAGATTCCCAATTCGGGCATTCAGAACATATAGCACGTTGCTCTAAGCAAGCACATTCTAATTCACTGTTGCAAGTTACTATGTAGGAACAAGTTTGTAAAGGTATTTCAAAGATGCCCAGAACTGAGCTAAACTTGGTATGTCATCAACTCCTACAAATAACTTCATGCCCCATCACCCTTACTTCCAGCTAGTAAGGATCACATAATTCCTAACAAAGTTTTGACACAGATTCCCAATTCGGGCATTCAGAACATATAGCACGTTGCTGTAAGCAAGCACATTCTCATTCAAAGTTGCAAGTTACTATGTAGGAACAAGTTTGTATAGGTATTTCAAAGATGCCCAGAACTGAGCTAAACTTGGTATATCTCCAACTACTAGAAATAACTTCATGCCCCATCTCCCTTACTTCCAGCTAGTAAAGATCACATAATTCCTAACAAAGTTTTGACACAGATTCCCAATTCGGGCATTCAGAACATATAGCACGTTGCTGTAAGCAAGCACATTCTCATTCAAAGTTGCAAGTTACTATGTAGGAACAAGTTTGTATAGGTATTTCAAAGATGCCCAGAACTGAGCTAAACTTGGTATGTGTCCAACTCCTAGAAATAACTTCATGCCCCATCTCCCTTAATTCCAGCTAGTAAGGATCACATAATTCCTAACAATATTTTGACACAGATTCCCAATTCGGGCATTCAGAACATATAGCACGTTGCTGTAAGCAAGCACATTCTCATTCAAAGTTGAAAGTTACTATGTAGGAACAAGTTTGTATAGGTATTTCAAAGATGCCCAGAACTGAGCTAAATGTTGTATGTCTCCAACTCCTAGAAATAACTTCATGCCCCATCTCCCTTACTTCCATCTAGTAAGGATCACATAATTTCTAACAAAGTTTTGACACAGATTGCCAATTCGGGCATTCAGAACATATAGCACGTTGCTGTAAGCAAGCACATTCTCATTCAAAGATGCAAGTTACTATGTAGGAACAAGTTTGTAAAGGTATTTCAAAGATGCCCAGAACTGAGCTAAACTTGGTATGTCATCAACTCCTAGAAATAACTTCATGCCCCATCACCCTTACTTCCAGCTAGTAAGGATCACATAATTCCTAACAAAGTTTTGACACAGATTCCCAATTCGGGCATTCAGAACATATAGCACGTTGCTGTAAGCAAGCACATTCTCATTCAAAGTTGCAAGTTACTATGTAGGAACAAGTTTGTATAGGTATTTCAAAGATGCCCAGAACTGAGCTAAACTTGGTATGTGTCCAACTCCTAGAAATAACTTCATGCCCCATCTCCCTTAATTCCAGCTAGTAAGGATCACATAATTCCTAACAATGTTTTGACACAGATTCCCAATTCGGGCATTCAGAACATATAGCACGTTGGTGTAAGCAACACATTCTCATTCAAAGTTGCAAGTTACTATGTAGGAACAAGTTTGTATAGGTATTTCAAAGATGCCCAGAACTGAGCTAAACTTGGTATGTCTCCAACTCCTAGAAATAACTTCATGCCCCATCTCCCTTAATTCCAGCTAGTAAGGATCACATAATTCCTAACAAAGTTTTGACACAGATTCGCAATTCGGGCATTCAGAACATATAGCACGTTGCTGTAAGCAAGCACATTCTCATTCAAAGTTGCAAGTTACTATGTAGGAACAAGTTTGTAAAGATATTTCAAAGATGCCCAGAACTGAGCTAAACTTGGTATGTCATCAACTCCTAGAAATAACTTCATGCCCCATCACCCTTACTTCCAGCTAGTAAGGATCACATAATTCCTAACAAAATTATGACACAGATTCCCAATTCAGGCATTCAGAACATATAGCACGTTGCTGTAAGCAAGCACATTCTCATTCAAAGTTGCAAGTTGCTATGTAGGAACAAGTTTGTATAGGTATTTCAAAGATGCCCAGAACTGAGCTAAACTTGGTATGTGTCAAACTCCTAGAAATAACTTCATGCCCCATCTCCCTTACTTCCAGCTAGTAAGGATCACATAATTCCTAAGAAAGTTTTGACACAGACTCCCTATTCGGGCATTCAGAACATATAGCACGCTGCTGTAAGCAAGCACATTCTCATTCAAAGTTGCAAGTTACTATGTAGGAACAAGTTTGTATAGGTATTTCAAAGATGCCCAGAACTGAGCTAAACTTGGTATGTCTCCAACTCCTAGAAATAACTTCATGCCCCTTCTCCCTTAATTCCAGCTAGTAAGGACCACATAATTCCTAACAAAGTTTTGACACAGATTCTCAATTCGGGCATTCAGAACATATAGCACGTTGCTGTAAGCAAGCACATTCTCATTCAAAGTTGCAAGTTAATATGTAGGAACAAGTTTGTATAGGTATTTCAAAGATTCCCAGAACTGAGCTAAACTTGGTATGTGTCCAACCTCTAGAAATAACTTCATGCCCCAACTCCCTTTCTTCCAGCTAGTGAGGATCACAAAATTCCTAACAAAGTTTTGACACAGATTCCCAATTCGGGAATTCAGAACATATAGCACGTTGCTGTAAGCAAGCACATTCTCATTCAAAGTTGCAAGTTACTACCTAGGAACAAGTTTGTAAAGGTATTTCAAAGATGCCCAGAACTGAGCTAAACTTGGTATGTGTCCAACCTCTAGAAATAACTTCATGCCCCAACTCCCCTACCTCCAGCTAGTTAGGATCACATAATTCCTAACAAAGTTTTGACACAGATTCCCAATTCGGGCATTCAGAACATGTAACACGTTGCTGTAAGCAAGCACATTCTCATTCAAAGTTGCAAGATACTATGTAGGAACAAGTTTGTAAAGGTATTTGAAAGATGCCCAGAACTGAGCTAAACTTGGTATGTGTCCAACTCCTAGAAATAACTTCATGCCCCATCTCCCTTAATTCCAGCTAGTAAGGATCACATAATTCCTAACAAAGTTTTGACACAGATTCCCAATTCGGGCATTTAGAACATATAGCACGTTGCTGTAAGCAAGCACATTCTCATTCAAAGTTGCAAGTTACTATGTAGGAACAAGTTTGTATAGGTATTTCAAAGATGCCCAGAACTGTGCTAAACTTGGTATGTATCCAACTCCTAGAAATACTTTCATGCCCCAACTCCCTTACTTCCAGCTAGTAACGATCACATAATTCCTAACAAAATTTTGACACAGATTCCCAATTCGGGCATTCAGAACATATAGCACGTTGCTGTAAGCAAGCACATTCTCATTCAAAGTTGCAAGTTACTATGTAGGAACAAGTTTGTATAGGTATTTCAAAGATGCCCAGAACTGAGCTAAACTTGGTATGTCTCCAACTACTAGAAATAACTTCATGCCCCATCTCCCTTACTTCCAGTTAGTAAGGATCACATAATTCCTAACAAAGTTTTGACACAGATTCCCAATTCGGGCATTCAGAACATATAGCACGTTGCTGTAAGCAAGCACATTCTCATTCAAAGTTGCAAGTTACTATGTAGGAACAAGTTTGTATAGGTATTTCAAAGATGCCCAGAACTGAGCTAAACGTTGTATGTCTCCAACTCCTAGAAATAACTTCATGCCCCATCTCCCTTACTTCCAGCCAGTAAGGATCACATAATTTCTAACAAAGTTTTAACAGAGATTCCCAATTCGGGCATTCAGAACATATAGCACGTTTCTGTAAGCAAGCACATACTCATTCAAAGTTGCAAGTTACTATGTAGGAACAAGTTTGTAAAGGTATTTCAAAGATGACCAGAACTGAGCTAAACTTTGTATGTCTCCAACTCCTAGAAATAACTTCATGCCCCATCACCCTTACTTCCAGCCAGTAAGGATCACATAATTCCTAACAAAGTTTTGACACAGATTCACAATTCGGGCATTCAGAACATATAGCACGTTGCTGTAAGCAAGCACATTCTCATTCAAAGTTGCAAGTTACTATGTAGGAACAAGTTTGTATAGGTATTTCAAAGATTTCCAGAACTGAGCTAAACGTGGTATGTGTCCAACCTCTAGAAAAATCTTCATGACCCACTCCCTTACTTCTAGCCAGTAAGGATCACATAATTCCTAACAAAGATTTGACACAGATTGCCAATTCGGGCATTCAGAACATATAGCACGTTGCTGTAAGCAAGCACATTCTCATTCAAAGTTACAAGTTACTATGTAGGAAAAAGTTTGTATAGGTATTTCAAAGATGCCCAGAACTGTGCTAAACTTGGTATGTGTCCAACTCCTAGAAATACCTTCATGCCCCCACTCCCTTACTTCCAGCCAGTAAGGATCACATAATTCCTAACAAAGTTTTGACACAGATTCCCAATTCGGGCATTCAGAACATATAGCACGTTGCTGTAAGCAAGCACATTCTCATTCAAAGTTGCAAGTTACTATGTAGGAACAAGTTTGTATAGGTATTTCAAAGATGCCCAGAACTGAGCTAAACGTTGTATGTCTCCAACTCCTAGAAATAACTTCATGCCCCATGTCCCTTACTTCCAGCCAGTAAGGATCACATAATTTCTAACAAAGTTTTAACAGAGATTCCCAATTCGGGCATTCAGAACATATAGCACGTTTCTGTAAGCAAGCACATACTCATTCAAAGTTGCAAGTTACTATGTAGGAACAAGTTTGTATAGGTATTTCAAAGATGCCCAGAACTGTGCTAAACTTGGTATGTGTCCAACTCCTAGAAATACCTTCATGCCCCACTCCCTTACTCCAGCTAGTAAGGATCACATAATTCCTAACAAAGTTTTGACACAGATTCCCAATTCGGGCATTCAGAACATATAGCCCGTTGCTGTAAGCAAGCACATTCTCATTCAAAGTTGCAAGTTAATATGTATTAACAAGTTTGTATAGGTATTTCAAAGATGCCCAGAACTGAGCTAAACGTTGTATGTCTCTAACTCCTAGAAATAACATCATGCCCCATCTCCCTTACTTCCATCTAGTAAGGATCACATAATTCCTAACAAAGTTTTGACACAGATTCCCTAATCGGGCATTGAGAACATATAGCACGTTGCTGTAAGCAAGCACATTCTCATTCAAGGTTGCAAGTTACTATGTAGGAACAAATTTGTAAAGGTATTTCAAAGATGCCCAGAACTGAGATAAACTTGGTATGTCTTCAACTCCTAGAAATAGCTTCATGCCCCATCTCCCTTACTTCCAGCTAGTAAGGATCACATAATTCCAAACAAAGTTTTGACACAGATTCCCAATCGGGCATTCAGAACATATAGCACGTTGCTGTAAGCAAGCACATTCTCATTCAAAGTTGCAAGTTACTACGTAGGAACAAGATGTATAGGTATTTCAAAGATGCCCATAACTGAGCCAAACTTGGTATGTGTCCAACCTCTAGAAAGAACTTCATGCCCCAACTCCCTTACTTCCAGCTAGTAAGGATCACATAATTCCTAACAAAGTTTTGACACAGATTCCCAATTGGGGCATTCAGAACATATAGCACGTTGCTGTAAGCAAGCACATTCTCATTCAAAGTTGCAAGTTACTATGTAGGATCAAGTTTGTATAGGTATTTCAAAGATGCCCAGAACTGTGCTAAACTTGGTATGTGTCCAACTCCTAGAAATACCTTCATGCCCCAATTCCCTTACTTTCAGCTAGTAAGGATCACATAATTCCTAACAAAGTTTTGACACAGATTCCCAATTCGGGCATTCAGAACATATAGCACGTTGCTGTAAGCAAGCACATTCTAATTCACTGTTGCAAGTTACTATGTAGGAACAAGTTTGTATAGGTATTTCAAAGATGCCCAGAACTGAGCTAAACGTTGTATGTCTCCAACTCCTAGAAATAACATCATGCCCCATCTCCCTTACTTCCAGCTAGTAAGGATCACATAATTCCTAACAAAGTTTTGACACAGATTCCCAATTCGGGCATTCAGAACATATAGCACGTTACTGTAAGCAAGCACATTCTCATTCAAAGTTGCAAGTTACTATGTAGGAACAAGTTTGTATAGGTATTTCAAAGATGCCCAGAACTGAGCTAAACGTTGTATGTCTCCAACTCCTAGAAATAACTTCATGCCCCATCTCTCTTACTTCCAGCTAGTAAGGATCACATAATTTCTAACAAAGTTTTGACACAGATTCCCAATTCAGGCATTCAGAACATGTAACACGTTGCTGTAAGCAAGCACATTCTCATTCAAAGTTTCAAGTTACTATGTAGGAACAAGTTTGTATAGGTATTACAAAGATGCCCAGAACTGAGCTAATCTTGGTATGTCTCCAATTCCTAGATATAACTTCATGCCCCATCTCCCTTACTTCCAGCTAGTAAGGATCACATAATTCCTAAAAAGTTTTGACACAGATTCCCAATTCGGGCATTCAGAACATGTAGCACGTTGCTGTATGCAAGCACATTCTCATTCAAAGTTGCAAGTTACTATGTAGGAACAAGTTTGTATAGGTATTTCAAAGATGCCCAGAACTGAGCTAAACTTGGTATGTGTCCAACTCCTAGAAATAACTTCATGTCCCATCTCCCTTACTTCCAGCTAGTAAGGATCACATAATTCCTAACAAAGTTTTGACACAGATTTCCAATTCGGGCATTCAGAACATATAGCACGTTGCTGTAAGCAAGCACATTCTCATTCAAAGTTGCAAGTTACTATGTAGGAACAAGTTTGTATAGGTATTTAAAGATGCCCAGAACTGAGCTAAACTTGGTATGTCTCCAACCTCTAGAAAGAACTTCATGTCCCAACACCCTTATTCTAGCTAGTAAGGATCACATAATTCCTAACAAAGTTTTGACACAGATTCCCAATTCGGGCATTCAGAACATATAGCACGTTGCTGTAAGCAAGCACATTCTCATTCAAAGTTGCAATTTACTATGTAGGAACAAGTTTGTATAGGTATTTCAAAGATGCCCAGAACTGAGCTAAACTTGGTATGTCTCCAACTCCTAGAAATAACTTCATGCCCCTTCTCCCTTAATTCCAGCTAGTAAGGATCACATAATTCCTAACAAAGTTTTGACACAGATTCTCAATTCGGGCATTCAGAACATATAGCACGTTGCTGTAAGCAAGCACATTCTCATTCAAAGTTGCAAGTTAATATGTAGGAACAAGTTTGTATAGGTATTTCAAAGATTCCCAGAACTGAGCTAAACTTGGTATGTGTCCAACCTCTAGAAATAACTTCATGCCCCAACTCCCTTTCTTCCAGCTAGTGAGGATCACAAAATTCCTAACAAAGTTTTGACACAGATTCCCAATTCGGGAATTCAGAACATATAGCACGTTGCTGTAAGCAAGCACATTCTCATTCAAAGTTGCAAGTTACTACCTAGGAACAAGTTTGTAAAGGTATTTCAAAGATGCCCAGAACTGAGCTAAACTTGGTATGTGTCCAACCTCTAGAAATAACTTCATGCCCCAACTCCCCTACCTCCAGCTAGTTAGGATCACATAATTCCTAACAAAGTTTTGACACAGATTCCCAATTCGGGCATTCAGAACATATAGCACGTTGCTGTAAGCAAGCACATTCTCATTCAAAGTTGCAAGATACTATGTAGGAACAAGTTTGTATAGGTATTTCAAAGATGCCCAGAACTGAGCTAAACTTGGTATGTCTCCAACTACTAGAAATAACTTCATGCCCCTTCTCCCTTACTTCCAGTTAGTAAGGATCACATAATTCCTAACAAAGTTTTGACACAGATTCCCAATTCGGGCATTCAGAACATATAGCACGTTGCTGTAAGCAAGCACATTCTCATTCAAAGTTGCAAGTTACTATGTAGGAACAAGTTTGTATAGGTATTTCAAAGATGCCCAGAACTGAGCTAAACGTTGTATGTCTCCAACTCCTAGAAATAACTTCATGCCCCATCTCCCTTACTTCCAGCCAGTAAGGATCACATAATTTCTAACAAAGTTTTAACAGAGATTCCCAATTCGGGCATTCAGAACATATAGCACGTTTCTGTAAGCAAGCACATACTCATTCAAAGTTGCAAGTTACTATGTAGGAACAAGTTTGTAAAGGTATTTCAAAGATGACCAGAACTGAGCTAAACTTTGTATGTCTCCAACTCCTAGAAATAACTTCATGCCCCATCACCCTTACTTCCAGCCAGTAAGGATCACATAATTCCTAACAAAGTTTTGACACAGATTCACAATTCGGGCATTCAGAACATATAGCACGTTGCTGTAAGCAAGCACATTCTCATTCAAAGTTGCAAGTTACTATGTAGGAACAAGTTTGTATAGGTATTTCAAAGATTTCCAGAACTGAGCTAAACGTGGTATGTGTCCAACCTCTAGAAAAATCTTCATGACCCACTCCCTTACTTCTAGCCAGTAAGGATCACATAATTCCTAACAAAGATTTGACACAGATTGCCAATTCGGGCATTCAGAACATATAGCACGTTGCTGTAAGCAAGCACATTCTCATTCAAAGTTACAAGTTACTATGTAGGAAAAAGTTTGTATAGGTATTTCAAAGATGCCCAGAACTGTGCTAAACTTGGTATGTGTCCAACTCCTAGAAATACCTTCATGCCCCCACTCCCTTACTTCCAGCCAGTAAGGATCACATAATTCCTAACAAAGTTTTGACACAGATTCCCAATTCGGGCATTCAGAACATATAGCACGTTGCTGTAAGCAAGCACATTCTCATTCAAAGTTGCAAGTTACTATGTAGGAACAAGTTTGTATAGGTATTTCAAAGATGCCCAGAACTGAGCTAAACGTTGTATGTCTCAAACTCCTAGAAATAACTTCATGCCCCATGTCCCTTACTTCCAGCCAGTAAGGATCACATAATTTCTAACAAAGTTTTAACAGAGATTCCCAATTCGGGCATTCAGAACATATAGCACGTTTCTGTAAGCAAGCACATACTCATTCAAAGTTGCAAGTTACTATGTAGGAACAAGTTTGTATAGGTATTTCAAAGATGCCCAGAACTGTGCTAAACTTGGTATGTGTCCAACTCCTAGAAATACCTTCATGCCCCACTCCCTTACTTCCAGCTAGTAAGGATCACATAATTCCTAACAAAGTTTTGACACAGATTCCCAATTCGGGCATTCAGAACATATAGCCCGTTGCTGTAAGCAAGCACATTCTCATTCAAAGTTGCAAGTTAATATGTATTAACAAGTTTGTATAGGTATTTCAAAGATGCCCAGAACTGAGCTAAACGTTGTATGTCTCTAACTCCTAGAAATAACATCATGCCCCATCTCCCTTACTTCCATCTAGTAAGGATCACATAATTCCTAACAAAGTTTTGACACAGATTCCCTAATCGGGCATTGAGAACATATAGCACGTTGCTGTAAGCAAGCACATTCTCATTCAAGGTTGCAAGTTACTATGTAGGAACAAATTTGTAAAGGTATTTCAAAGATGCCCAGAACTGAGATAAACTTGGTATGTCTTCAACTCCTAGAAATAGCTTCATGCCCCATCTCCCTTACTTCCAGCTAGTAAGGATCACATAATTCCAAACAAAGTTTTGACACAGATTCCCAATCGGGCATTCAGAACATATAGCACGTTGCTGTAAGCAAGCACATTCTCATTCAAAGTTGCAAGTTACTACGTAGGAACAAGATGTATAGGTATTTCAAAGATGCCCAGAACTGAGCCAAACTTGGTATGTGTCCAACCTCTAGAAAGAACTTCATGCCCCAACTCCCTTACTTCCAGCTAGTAAGGATCACATAATTCCTAACAAAGTTTTGACACAGATTCCCAATTCGGGCATTCAGAACATGTAGCACGTTGCTGTAAGCAAGCACATTCTCATTCAAAGTTGCAAGTTACTATGTAGGAACAAGTTTGTATAGGTATTTCAAAGATGCCCAGAACTGTGCTAAACTTGGTATGTGTCCAACTCCTAGAAATACCTTCATGCCCCAATTCCCTTACTTTCAGCTAGTAAGGATCACATAATTCCTAACAAAGTTTTGACACAGATTCCCAATTCGGGCATTCAGAACATATAGCACGTTGCTGTAAGCAAGCACATTCTAATTCACTGTTGCAAGTTACTATGTAGGAACAAGTTTGTATAGGTATTTCAAAGATGCCCAGAACTGAGCTAAACGTTGTATGTCTCCAACTCCTAGAAATAACATCATGCCCCATCTCCCTTACTTCCAGCTAGTAAGGATCACATAATTCCTAACAAAGTTTTGACACAGATTCCCAATTCGGGCATTCAGAACATATAGCACGTTACTGTAAGCAAGCACATTCTCATTCAAAGTTGCAAGTTACTATGTAGGAACAAGTTTGTATAGGTATTTCAAAGATGCCCAGAACTGAGCTAAACGTTGTATGTCTCCAACTCCTAGAAATAACTTCATGCCCCATCTCTCTTACTTCCAGCTAGTAAGGATCACATAATTTCTAACAAAGTTTTGACACAGATTCCCAATTCAGGCATTCAGAACATGTAACACGTTGCTGTAAGCAAGCACATTCTCATTCAAAGTTTCAAGTTACTATGTAGGAACAAGTTTGTATAGGTATTACAAAGATGCCCAGAACTGAGCTAATCTTGGTATGTCTCCAATTCCTAGATATAACTTCATGCCCCATCTCCCTTACTTCCAGCTAGTAAGGATCACATAATTCCTAAAAAGTTTTGACACAGATTCCCAATTCGGGCATTCAGAACATGTAGCACGTTGCTGTATGCAAGCACATTCTCATTCAAAGTTGCAAGTTACTATGTAGGAACAAGTTTGTATAGGTATTTCAAAGATGCCCAGAACTGAGCTAAACTTGGTATGTGTCCAACTCCTAGAAATAACTTCATGTCCCATCTCCCTTACTTCCAGCTAGTAAGGATCACATAATTCCTAACAAAGTTTTGACACAGATTTCCAATTCGGGCATTCAGAACATATAGCACGTTGCTGTAAGCAAGCACATTCTCATTCAAAGTTGCAAGTTACTATGTAGGAACAAGTTTGTATAGGTATTTAAAGATGCCCAGAACTGAGCTAAACTTGGTATGTCTCCAACCTCTAGAAAGAACTTCATGTCCCAACACCCTTATTCTAGCTAGTAAGGATCACATAATTCCTAACAAAGTTTTGACACAGATTCCCAATTCGGGCATTCAGAACATATAGCACGTTGCTGTAAGCAAGCACATTCTCATTCAAAGTTGCAATTTACTATGTAGGAACAAGTTTGTATAGGTATTTCAAAGATGCCCAGAACTGAGCTAAACTTGGTATGTCTCCAACTCCTAGAAATAACTTCATGCCCCTTCTCCCTTAATTCCAGCTAGTAAGGATCACATAATTCCTAACAAAGTTTTGACACAGATTCTCAATTCGGGCATTCAGAACATATAGCACGTTGCTGTAAGCAAGCACATTCTCATTCAAAGTTGCAAGTTAATATGTAGGAACAAGTTTGTATAGGTATTTCAAAGATTCCCAGAACTGAGCTAAACTTGGTATGTGTCCAACCTCTAGAAATAACTTCATGCCCCAACTCCCTTTCTTCCAGCTAGTGAGGATCACAAAATTCCTAACAAAGTTTTGACACAGATTCCCAATTCGGGAATTCAGAACATATAGCACGTTGCTGTAAGCAAGCACATTCTCATTCAAAGTTGCAAGTTACTACCTAGGAACAAGTTTGTAAAGGTATTTCAAAGATGCCCAGAACTGAGCTAAACTTGGTATGTGTCCAACCTCTAGAAATAACTTCATGCCCCAACTCCCCTACCTCCAGCTAGTTAGGATCACATAATTCCTAACAAAGTTTTGACACAGATTCCCAATTCGGGCATTCAGAACATATAGCACGTTGCTGTAAGCAAGCACATTCTCATTCAAAGTTGCAAGATACTATGTAGGAACAAGTTTGTATAGGTATTTCAAAGATGCCCAGAACTGAGCTAAACTTGGTATGTCTCCAACTACTAGAAATAACTTCATGCCCCTTCTCCCTTACTTCCAGTTAGTAAGGATCACATAATTCCTAACAAAGTTTTGACACAGATTCCCAATTCGGGCATTCAGAACATATAGCACGTTGCTGTAAGCAAGCACATTCTCATTCAAAGTTGCAAGTTACTATGTAGGAACAAGTTTGTATAGGTATTTCAAAGATGCCCAGAACTGAGCTAAACGTTGTATGTCTCCAACTCCTAGAAATAACTTCATGCCCCATCTCCCTTACTTCCAGCCAGTAAGGATCACATAATTTCTAACAAAGTTTTAACAGAGATTCCCAATTCGGGCATTCAGAACATATAGCACGTTTCTGTAAGCAAGCACATACTCATTCAAAGTTGCAAGTTACTATGTAGGAACAAGTTTGTAAAGGTATTTCAAAGATGACCAGAACTGAGCTAAACTTTGTATGTCTCCAACTCCTAGAAATAACTTCATGCCCCATCACCCTTACTTCCAGCCAGTAAGGATCACATAATTCCTAACAAAGTTTTGACACAGATTCACAATTCGGGCATTCAGAACATATAGCACGTTGCTGTAAGCAAGCACATTCTCATTCAAAGTTGCAAGTTACTATGTAGGAACAAGTTTGTATAGGTATTTCAAAGATTTCCAGAACTGAGCTAAACGTGGTATGTGTCCAACCTCTAGAAAAATCTTCATGACCCACTCCCTTACTTCTAGCCAGTAAGGATCACATAATTCCTAACAAAGATTTGACACAGATTGCCAATTCGGGCATTCAGAACATATAGCACGTTGCTGTAAGCAAGCACATTCTCATTCAAAGTTACAAGTTACTATGTAGGAAAAAGTTTGTATAGGTATTTCAAAGATGCCCAGAACTGTGCTAAACTTGGTATGTGTCCAACTCCTAGAAATACCTTCATGCCCCCACTCCCTTACTTCCAGCCAGTAAGGATCACATAATTCCTAACAAAGTTTTGACACAGATTCCCAATTCGGGCATTCAGAACATATAGCACGTTGCTGTAAGCAAGCACATTCTCATTCAAAGTTGCAAGTTACTATGTAGGAACAAGTTTGTATAGGTATTTCAAAGATGCCCAGAACTGAGCTAAACGTTGTATGTCTCAAACTCCTAGAAATAACTTCATGCCCCATGTCCCTTACTTCCAGCCAGTAAGGATCACATAATTTCTAACAAAGTTTTAACAGAGATTCCCAATTCGGGCATTCAGAACATATAGCACGTTTCTGTAAGCAAGCACATACTCATTCAAAGTTGCAAGTTACTATGTAGGAACAAGTTTGTATAGGTATTTCAAAGATGCCCAGAACTGTGCTAAACTTGGTATGTGTCCAACTCCTAGAAATACCTTCATGCCCCACTCCCTTACTTCCAGCTAGTAAGGATCACATAATTCCTAACAAAGTTTTGACACAGATTCCCAATTCGGGCATTCAGAACATATAGCCCGTTGCTGTAAGCAAGCACATTCTCATTCAAAGTTGCAAGTTAATATGTATTAACAAGTTTGTATAGGTATTTCAAAGATGCCCAGAACTGAGCTAAACGTTGTATGTCTCTAACTCCTAGAAATAACATCATGCCCCATCTCCCTTACTTCCATCTAGTAAGGATCACATAATTCCTAACAAAGTTTTGACACAGATTCCCTAATCGGGCATTGAGAACATATAGCACGTTGCTGTAAGCAAGCACATTCTCATTCAAGGTTGCAAGTTACTATGTAGGAACAAATTTGTAAAGGTATTTCAAAGATGCCCAGAACTGAGATAAACTTGGTATGTCTTCAACTCCTAGAAATAGCTTCATGCCCCATCTCCCTTACTTCCAGCTAGTAAGGATCACATAATTCCAAACAAAGTTTTGACACAGATTCCCAATCGGGCATTCAGAACATATAGCACGTTGCTGTAAGCAAGCACATTCTCATTCAAAGTTGCAAGTTACTACGTAGGAACAAGATGTATAGGTATTTCAAAGATGCCCAGAACTGAGCCAAACTTGGTATGTGTCCAACCTCTAGAAAGAACTTCATGCCCCAACTCCCTTACTTCCAGCTAGTAAGGATCACATAATTCCTAACAAAGTTTTGACACAGATTCCCAATTCGGGCATTCAGAACATGTAGCACGTTGCTGTAAGCAAGCACATTCTCATTCAAAGTTGCAAGTTACTATGTAGGAACAAGTTTGTATAGGTATTTCAAAGATGCCCAGAACTGTGCTAAACTTGGTATGTGTCCAACTCCTAGAAATACCTTCATGCCCCAATTCCCTTACTTTCAGCTAGTAAGGATCACATAATTCCTAACAAAGTTTTGACACAGATTCCCAATTCGGGCATTCAGAACATATAGCACGTTGCTGTAAGCAAGCACATTCTAATTCACTGTTGCAAGTTACTATGTAGGAACAAGTTTGTATAGGTATTTCAAAGATGCCCAGAACTGAGCTAAACGTTGTATGTCTCCAACTCCTAGAAATAACATCATGCCCCATCTCCCTTACTTCCAGCTAGTAAGGATCACATAATTCCTAACAAAGTTTTGACACAGATTCCCAATTCGGGCATTCAGAACATATAGCACGTTACTGTAAGCAAGCACATTCTCATTCAAAGTTGCAAGTTACTATGTAGGAACAAGTTTGTATAGGTATTTCAAAGATGCCCAGAACTGAGCTAAACGTTGTATGTCTCCAACTCCTAGAAATAACTTCATGCCCCATCTCTCTTACTTCCAGCTAGTAAGGATCACATAATTTCTAACAAAGTTTTGACACAGATTCCCAATTCAGGCATTCAGAACATGTAACACGTTGCTGTAAGCAAGCACATTCTCATTCAAAGTTTCAAGTTACTATGTAGGAACAAGTTTGTATAGGTATTACAAAGATGCCCAGAACTGAGCTAATCTTGGTATGTCTCCAATTCCTAGATATAACTTCATGCCCCATCTCCCTTACTTCCAGCTAGTAAGGATCACATAATTCCTAAAAAGTTTTGACACAGATTCCCAATTCGGGCATTCAGAACATGTAGCACGTTGCTGTATGCAAGCACATTCTCATTCAAAGTTGCAAGTTACTATGTAGGAACAAGTTTGTATAGGTATTTCAAAGATGCCCAGAACTGAGCTAAACTTGGTATGTGTCCAACTCCTAGAAATAACTTCATGTCCCATCTCCCTTACTTCCAGCTAGTAAGGATCACATAATTCCTAACAAAGTTTTGACACAGATTTCCAATTCGGGCATTCAGAACATATAGCACGTTGCTGTAAGCAAGCACATTCTCATTCAAAGTTGCAAGTTACCATGTAGGAACAAGTTTGTATAGGTATTTAAAGATGCCCAGAACTGAGCTAAACTTGGTATGTCTCCAACCTCTAGAAAGAACTTCATGTCCCAACACCCTTATTCTAGCTAGTAAGGATCACATAATTCCTAACAAAGTTTTGACACAGATTCCCAATTCGGGCATTCAGAACATATAGCACGTTGCTGTAAGCAAGCACATTCTCATTCAAAGTTGCAATTTACTATGTAGGAACAAGTTTGTATAGGTATTTCAAAGATGCCCAGAACTGAGCTAAACTTGGTATGTCTCCAACTCCTAGAAATAACTTCATGCCCCTTCTCCCTTAATTCCAGCTAGTAAGGATCACATAATTCCTAACAAAGTTTTGACACAGATTCTCAATTCGGGCATTCAGAACATATAGCACGTTGCTGTAAGCAAGCACATTCTCATTCAAAGTTGCAAGTTAATATGTAGGAACAAGTTTGTATAGGTATTTCAAAGATTCCCAGAACTGAGCTAAACTTGGTATGTGTCCAACCTCTAGAAATAACTTCATGCCCCAACTCCCTTTCTTCCAGCTAGTGAGGATCACAAAATTCCTAACAAAGTTTTGACACAGATTCCCAATTCGGGAATTCAGAACATATAGCACGTTGCTGTAAGCAAGCACATTCTCATTCAAAGTTGCAAGTTACTACCTAGGAACAAGTTTGTAAAGGTATTTCAAAGATGCCCAGAACTGAGCTAAACTTGGTATGTGTCCAACCTCTAGAAATAACTTCATGCCCCAACTCCCCTACCTCCAGCTAGTTAGGATCACATAATTCCTAACAAAGTTTTGACACAGATTCCCAATTCGGGCATTCAGAACATGTAACACGTTGCTGTAAGCAAGCACATTCTCATTCAAAGTTGCAAGATACTATGTAGGAACAAGTTTGTAAAGGTATTTGAAAGATGCCCAGAACTGAGCTAAACTTGGTATGTGTCCAACTCCTAGAAATAACTTCATGCCCCATCTCCCTTAATTCCAGCTAGTAAGGATCACATAATTCCTAACAAAGTTTTGACACAGATTCCCAATTCGGGCATTTAGAACATATAGCACGTTGCTGTAAGCAAGCACATTCTCATTCAAAGTTGCAAGTTACTATGTAGGAACAAGTTTGTATAGGTATTTCAAAGATGCCCAGAACTGAGCTAAACTTGGTATGTGTCCAACTCCTAGAAATAACTTCATGCCCCAACTCCCTTACTTCCAGCTAGTAAGGATCACATAATTCCTAACAAAGTTTTGACACAGATTCCCAATTGGGGCATTCAGAACATATAGCACGTTGCTGTAAGCAAGCACATTCTCATTCAAAGTTGCAAGTTACTATGTAGGAACAAGTTTGTATAGGTATTTCAAAGATGCCCAGAACTGTGCTAAACTTGGTATGTGTCCAACTCCTAGAAATACCTTCATGCCCCAATTCCCTTACTTTCAGCTAGTAAGGATCACATAATTCCTAACAAAGTTTTGACACAGATTCCCAATTCGGGCATTCAGAACATATAGCACGTTGCTGTAAGCAAGCACATTCTAATTCACTGTTGCAAGTTACTATGTAGGAACAAGTTTGTATAGGTATTTCAAAGATGCCCAGAACTGAGCTAAACGTTGTATGTCTCCAACTCCTAGAAATAACATCATGCCCCATCTCCCTTACTTCCAACTAGTAAGGATCACATAATTCCTAACAAAGTTTTGACACAGATTCCCAATTCGGGCATTCAGAACATATAGCACGTTACTGTAAGCAAGCACATTCTCATTCAAAGTTGCAAGTTACTATGTAGGAACAAGTTTGTATAGGTATTTCAAAGATGCCCAGAACTGAGCTAAACGTTGTATGTCTCCAACTCCTAGAAATAACTTCATGCCCCATCTCTCTTACTTCCAGCTAGTAAGGATCACATAATTTCTAACAAAGTTTTGACACAGATTCCCAATTCAGGCATTCAGAACATGTAACACGTTGCTGTAAGCAAGCACATTCTCATTCAAAGTTTCAAGTTACTATGTAGGAACAAGTTTGTATAGGTATTACAAAGATGCCCAGAACTGAGCTAATCTTGGTATGTCTCCAATTCCTAGATATAACTTCATGCCCCATCTCCCTTACTTCCAGCTAGTAAGGATCACATAATTCCTAAAAAGTTTTGACACAGATTCCCAATTCGGGCATTCAGAACATGTAGCACGTTGCTGTATGCAAGCACATTCTCATTCAAAGTTGCAAGTTACTATGTAGGAACAAGTTTGTATAGGTATTTCAAAGATGCCCAGAACTGAGCTAAACTTGGTATGTGTCCAACTCCTAGAAATAACTTCATGTCCCATCTCCCTTACTTCCAGCTAGTAAGGATCACATAATTCCTAACAAAGTTTTGACACAGATTTCCAATTCGGGCATTCAGAACATATAGCACGTTGCTGTAAGCAAGCACATTCTCATTCAAAGTTGCAAGTTACTATGTAGGAACAAGTTTGTATAGGTATTTAAAGATGCCCAGAACTGAGCTAAACTTGGTATGTCTCCAACCTCTAGAAAGAACTTCATGTCCCAACACTCTTATTCTAGCTAGTAAGGATCACATAATTCCTAACAAAGTTTTGACACAGATTCCCAATTCGGGCATTCAGAACATATAGCACGTTGCTGTAAGCAAGCACATTCTCATTCAAAGTTGCAATTTACTATGTAGGAACAAGTTTGTATAGGTATTTCAAAGATGTCCAGAATTGAGCTAAACTTGGTATGTGTCCAACTCCTAGAATTAACTTCATGCCCCATCTCCCTTAATTCCAGCTAGTAAGGATCACATAATTCCTAACAAAGTTTTGACACAGATTCCCAATTCGGGCATTCAGAACATATAGCACGTTACTGTAAGCAAGCACATTCTCATTCAAAGTTGCAAGTTAATATGTAGGAACAAGTTTGTATAGGTATTTCAAAGATGCCCAGAACTGAGCTAAACTTGGTATGTCTACAACTCCTAGAAATACCTTAATGCCCCCACTTCCTTTCTTCCAGCTAGTAAGGATCACATAATTCCTAACAAAGTTTTGACACAGATTCCCAATTCGGGCATTCAGAACATATAGCACGTTGCTCTAAGCAAGCACATTCTAATTCACTGTTGCAAGTTACTATGTAGGAACAAGTTTGTAAAGGTATTTCAAAGATGCCCAGAACTGAGCTAAACTTGGTATGTCATCAACTCCTTGAAATAACTTCATGCCCCATCACCCTTACTTCCAGCTAGTAAGGATCACATAATTCCTAACAAAGTTTTGACACAGATTCCCAATTCGGGCATTCAGAACATATAGCACGTTGCTGTAAGCAAGCACATTCTCATTCAAAGTTGCAAGTTACTATGTAGGAACAAGTTTGTAAAGGTATTTCAAAGATGCCCAGAACTGAGCTAAACTTGGTATGTCATCAACTCCTAGAAATAACTTCATGCCCCATCACCCTTACTTCCAGCTAGTAAGGATCACATAATTCCTAACAAAGTTTTGACACAGATTCCCAATTCGGGCATTCAGAACATATAGCACGTTGCTGTAAGCAAGCACATTCTCATTCAAAGTTGCAAGTTACTATGTAGGAACAAGTTTGTATAGGTATTTCAAAGATGCCCAGAACTGTGCTAAACTTGGTATGTATCCAACTCCTAGTAATACCTTCATGCCCCAACTCCCTTACTTCCAGCTAGTAAGGATCACATAATTCCTAAAAAAATTTTGACACAGATTCCCAATTCGGGCATTCAGAACATATAGCACGTTGCTGTAAGCGAGCACATTCTCATTCAAAGTTGCAAGTTACTATGTAGGAACAAGTTTGTATAGGTATTTCAAAGATGCCCAGAACTGAGCTAAACTTGGTATGTCTCCAACTACTAGAAACAACTTCATGCCCCATCTCCCTTACTTCCAGCTAGTAAGGATCACATAATTCCTAACAAAGTTTTGACACAGATTCCCAATTCGGGCATTCAGAACATATAGCACGTTGCTGTAAGCAAGCACATTCTCATTCAAAGTTGCAAGTTACTATGTAGGAACAAGTTTGTATAGGTATTTCAAAAATGCCCAAAACTGAGCTAAACTTGGTATGTCTCCAACTCCTAGAAATAACTTCATGCCCCATCACACTTACTTCCAGCTAGTAAGGATCACATAATTCCTAACAATGTTTTGACACAGATTCCCAATTCGGGCATTCAGAACATATAGCACGTTGCTGTAAGCAAGCACATTCTCATTCAAAGTTGCAAGTTACTATGTAGGAACAAGTTTGTATAGGTATTTCAAAGATGCCCAGAACTGAGCTAAACTTTGTATGTCTCCAACTCCTAGAAATAACATCATGCCCCATCTCCCTTACTTCCAGCAAGTAAGGATCACATAATTCCTAACAATGTTTTGACACAGATTCCCAATTCGGGCATTCAGAACATATAGCACGTTGCTGTAAGCAAGCACATTCTCATTCAAAGTTGCAAGTTATTACGTAGGAACATGTTTGTATAGGTATTTAAAAGATGCCCAGAACTGAGCTAAACTTTTTATGTATCCAAATCCTAGAAATAATTTCATGCCCCATCTCCCTTACTTCCAGCTAGTAAGGATCACATAATTCCTAACAAAGTTTTGACACAGATTCCCAATTCGGGCATTCAGAACATATAGCACGTTGCTGTAAGCAAGCACATTCTCATTAAAAGTTGCAAGTTACTATGTAGGAACAAGTTTGTATAGGTGTTTCAAAGATGCCCAGAACTGAGCTAAACTTGGTATGTGTCCAACCTCTAGAAATAACTTCATGCCCCAACTCCCTTACTTCCAGCTAGTAAGGATCACATAATTCCTAACAAAGTTTTGTCACAGATTCCCAATTCGGGCATTCAGAACATATAGCACGTTGCTGTAAGCAAGCACATTCTCATTCAAAGTTGCAAGTTACTATGTAGGAACAAGTTTGTATAGGTATTTCAAAGATGCCCAGAACTGAGCTAAACGTTCTATGTCTACAACTCCTAGAAATAACATCATGCCCCATCTCCCTTACTTCCAGCTAGTAAGGTTCACATAATTCCTAACAAATTTTGACACAGATTCCCAATTCGGGCATTCAGAACATGTAGCACGTTGTTGTAAGCAAGCACATTCTCATTCAAATTTGCAAGTTACTATGTAGGAACAAGTTTGTATAGGTGTTTCAAAGAGGCCCAGAACTGAGCTAAACTTGGTATGTGTCCAACCTCTAGAAATAACTTCATGCCCCAACTCCCTTACTTCCAGCTAGTAAGGATCACATAATTCCTAACAAAGTTTTGACACAGAGTCCCAATTCGGGCATTCAGAACATATAGCACGTTGCTGTAAGCAAGCACATTCTCATTCAAAGTTGCAAGTTACTATGTAGGAACAAGTTTGTATAGGTATTTGAAAGATGCCCAGAACTGAGCTAAACTTGGTATGTCTCCAACTCCTAGAAATAGCTTCATGCCCCATCACCCTTACCTCCAGCTAGTAAGGATCACATAATTCCTAACAAAGTTTTGACACAGATTCCCAATTCGGGCATTCAGAACATATAGCACGTTGCTGTAAGCAAGCACATTCTCATTCAAAGTTGCAAGTTACTATGTAGGAACAAGTTTGTATAGGTATTTCAAAGATGCCCAGAACTGAGCTAAACGTTGTATGTCTCCAACTCCTAGAAATAACTTCATGCCCCATCTCCCTTACTTCCAGCTAGTAAGGATCACATAATTCCTAACAAAGTTTTGACACAGATTCCCAATTCGGGCATTCAGAACATATAGCACGTTGCTGTAAGGAAGCACATTCTCATTCAAAGTTGCAAGTTACTATGTAGGAACAAGTTTGTATAGGTATTTCAAAGATGCCCAGAACTGAGCTAAACTTGGTATCTGTCCAACTCCTAGAAATACCTTCATGCCCCATCACCATTACTTCCAGCTAGTAAGGATCACATAATTCCTAACAAAGTTTTGACACAGATTCCCAATTCGGTCATTCAGAACATATAGCACGTTGCTGTAAGCAAGCACATTCTCATTCAAAGTTGCAAGTTACTATGTAGGAACAAGTTTGTATAGGTATTTCAAAGATGCCCAGAACTGAGCTAAACTTGGTATGTGTCCAACCTCTAGAAATAACTTCATGCCCCAACTCCCTTACTTCCAGCTAGTAAGGATCACATAATTCCTAACAAAGTTTTGACACAGATTCCCAATTCGGGCATTTAGAACATATAGCACGTTGCTGTAAGCAAGCACATTCTCATTCAAATTTGCAAGTTACTATGTAGGAACAAGTTTGTATAGGTATTTCAAAGGTGCCTTGAACTGAGCTAAACTTGGTATGTGTCCAACTCCTAGAAATAACTTCATGCCCCAACTCCCTTACTTCCAGCTGGTAAGGATCACATAATTCCTAACAAAGTTTTGACACAGATTCCCAATTCGGGCATTCAGAACATATAGCACGTTCCTGTAAGCAAGCACATTCTCATTCAAAGTTGCAAGTTACTATGTAGGAACAAGTTTGAATAGGACTTTCAAAGATGCCCAGAACTGAGCTAAACTTGGTATGTCTCCAACTCCTAGAAATAACTTCATGCCCCATCTCCCTTACTTTCAGTTAGTAAGGATCACATAATTTCTAACAAAGTTTTGACACAGATTCCCAATTCGGGCATTCAGAACATATAGCACGTTGCTGTAAAGCAAGCACATTCTCATTCATAGTTGCAAGTTACTATGTAGGAACAAGTTTGTATAGGACTTTCAAAGATGCCCAGAACTGAGCTAAACTTGGTATGTCTCTAAGTCCTAGAAATAACTTCATGCCCCATCTCCCTTACTTCCAGCTAGTAAGGATCACATAATTTCTAACAAAATTTTGACACAGATTCCCAATTCGGGCATTCAGAACATATAGCACGTTGCTGTAAGCAAGCACATTCTCATTGAAAGTTGCAAGGTACTATGTAGGAACTAGTTTGTATAGGTATTTCAAAGATGCCCAGAACTGAGCTAAACGTTGTATGTCTCCAACTCCTAGGAATAACTTCATGCCCCATCTCCCTTACTTCCAGCTAGTAAGGATCACATAATTCCTAACAAAGTTTTGACACAGATTCCCAATTCGGGCATTCAGATCATATAGCAGGTTGCCGTAAGCAAGCACATTGTCATTCAAAGTGGCAAGTTACTATGTAGGAACAAGTTTGTATAGGTATTTCAAAGATGCCCAGAACTGAGCTAAAAGTTGTATGACTCCAACTCCTAGAAATAACTTCATGCCCAATCTCCCTTACTTCCAGCTAGTAAGGATCTCATAATTCCTAACAAATTTTGACACAGATTCCCAATTCGGGCATTCAGAACATATAGCACGTTGCTGTAAGCAAGCACATTCTCATTCAAAGTTGCAAGTTACTATGTAGGAACAAGTTTGTATAGGTATTTCAAAGATGCCCAGAACTGAGCTCAACGTTGTATGTCTCCAACTCCTAGAAATAACTTCATGCCCCATCTCCCTTACTTCCAGCTAGTAAGGATCACATAATTCCTAACAAAGTTTTGACACAGATTCCCAATTCGGGCATTCAGAACATATAGCACGTTGCCGTAAGCAAGCACATTCTCATTCAAAGTTGCAAGTTACTATGTAGGAACAAGTTTGTATAGGTATTTCAAAGATGCCCAGAACTGAGCTCAACGTTGTATGTCTCCAACTCCTAGAAATAACTTCATGCCCCATCTCCCTTACTTCCAGCTAGTAAGGATCACATAATTCCTAACAAAGTTTTGACACAGATTCCCAATTCGGGCATTCAGAACATATAGCACGTTGCCGTAATCAAGCACATTCTCATTCAAAGTTGCAAGTTACTATGTAGGAACAAGTTTGTATAGGTGTTTCAAAGATGCCCAGAACTGAGCTAAACTTGGTATGTGTCCAATCTCTAGAAATAACTTCATGCCCCAACTCCCTTACTTCCAGCTAGTAAGGATCACATAATTCCTAACAAAGTTTTGACACAGATTCCCACTTCGGGCATTAAGAACATATAGCACGTTGCTGTAAGCAAGCACATTCTCATTCAAAGTTGCAAGTTACTATGTAGGAACAAGTATGTATAGGTATTTCAACGATGCCCAGAACTGAGCTAAACTTGGTATGTGTCCAACTCCTAGAAATAACTTCATGCCCCATCTTCCTTACTGCCAGCTAGTAAGGATCACATAATTCCTAAGAAAGTTTTGACACAGATTCCCTATTCGGGCATTCAGAACATATAGCACGTTGCTGTAAGCAAGCACAGTCTCATTCAAATTTGCAAGTTACTATGTAGGAACAAGTTTGTATAGGTATTTCAAAGATGTCCAGAACTGAGCTAAACTTGGTATGTGTCCAACCTCTAGAAATAACTTCATGCCCCAACTCCCTTACTTCCAGCTAGTAAGGATCACATAATTCCTAACAAAGTTTTGACACAGATTCCCAATTCGGGCATTTAGAACATATAGCACGTTGCTGTAAGCAAGCACATTCTCATTCAAAGTTGCAAGTTACTATGTAGGAACAAGTTTGTATAGGTATTTCAAAGATGCCCAGAACTCAGCTAAACTTGGTATGTGTCCAACTCCTAGAAATAACATCATGCCTCATCTCCCTTACTTCCAGCTAGTAAGGATCACATAATTCCTAACAAAGTTTTGACACAGATATCCAATTCGGGCATTCAGAACATATAGCACGTTGCTGTAAAGCAAGCACATTCTCATTCAAAGTTGCAAGTTACTATGTAGGAACAAGTTTGTATAGGACTTTCAAAGATGCCCAGAACTGAGCTAAACTTGGTATGTCTCCAACTCCTAGAAATAACTTCATGCCCCATCTCCCTTACTTCCAGCTAGAAAGGATCACATAATTCTTAACAAAGTTTGGACACAGATTCCCAATTCGGGCATTCAGAACATATAGCACGTTGCTGTAAGCAAGCACATTCTTATTCAAAGTTGCTAGTTACTATGTATGAACAAGTTTCTATAGGTATTTCAAAGATGCCCAGAACTGAGCTAAACGTTGTATGTCTCCAACTCCTAGAAATAACTTCATGCCCCATCTCCCTTACTTCCAGCTAGTAAGGATCACATAATTCCTAACAAAGATTTGACACAGATTCCCAATTCGGGCATTCAGAACATATAGCACGTTGCCGTAAGCAAGAACATTCTCATTAAAAGTTGCAAGTTACTATGTAGGAACAAGTTTGTATAGGTATTTCAAAGATGCCCAGAACTGAGCTAAAAGTTGTATGACTCCAACTCCTAGAAATAACTTCATGCCCAATCTCCCTTACTTCCAGCTAGTAAGGATCTCATAATTCCTAACAAATTTTGACACAGATTCCCAATTCGGGCATTCAGAACATATAGCACGTTGCTGTAAGCAAGCACATTCTCATTCAAAGTTGCAAGTTACTATGTAGGAACAAGTTTGTATAGGTATTTCAAAGATGCCCAGAACTGAGCTAAACGTTGTATGTCTCCAACTCCTAGAAATAACTTCATGCCCCATCTCCCTTACTTCGATCTAGTAAGGATCACATAATTCCTAACAAAGTTTTGACACAGATTCCCAATTCGGGCATTCAGAACATATAGCACGTTGCCGTAAGCAAGCACATTCTCATTCAAAGTGGCAAGTTACTATGTAGGAACAAGTATGTATAGGTATTTCAAAGATGCCCAGAACTGAGCTAAAATTGGTAAGTGTCCAATTCCTAGAAATAACTTCATGCTCCATCTCCCTTACTTCCAGCTTGTAAGGATCACATAATTCCTAACAAAGTTTTGACACAGATTCCCAATTCGGGCATTCAGAACATATAGCACGTTGCCGTAAGCAAGCACATTCTCATTCAAAGTTGCAAGTTACTATGCAGGAACAAGCTTGTAGAGGTGTTTCAAAGATGCCCAGAACTGAGCTAAACTTGGTATGTGTCCAATCTCTAGAAATAACTTCATGCCCCAACTCCCTTACTCC
The DNA here is from genome assembly GCF_020826845.1 of Diceros bicornis minor. Taxonomy (NCBI): domain Eukaryota; kingdom Metazoa; phylum Chordata; class Mammalia; order Perissodactyla; family Rhinocerotidae; genus Diceros; species Diceros bicornis. Next base: position 1,539,216 of record NW_026690907.1, on the reverse strand, counting down.
CAGCTAGTAAGGATCACATAATTCCTAACAAAGTTTTGACACAGAATCCCAATTCGGGCATTTACAACATATAGCACGTTGCTGTAAGCAAGCACATTCTCATTCAAAGTTGCAAGTTACTATGTAGGAACAAGTTTGTATAGGTATTTCAAAGATGCCCAGAACTGAGCTAAACTTGGTATGTGTCCAACTCCTAGAAATAACTTCATGCCCCAACTCCCTTACTTCCTGCTAGTAATGATCACATAATTCCTAACAAAGTTTTGACACAGATTCCCAAGTCGGGCATTCAGAACATATAGCACGTTGCTGTAAGCAAGCACATTCTCATTAAAAGTTGCAAGTTACTATGTAGGAACAAGTTTGTATAGGTATTTCAAAGATGCCCAGAACTGAGCTAAAGGTTGTATGTCTCCAACTCCTAGAAATAACTTCATGCCCCATCTCCCTTACTTCCAGCTAGTAAGGATCACATAATTCCTAATAAATTTTGACACAGATTCCTAATTCGGGCATTCAGAACATATAGCACGTTGCTGTAAGCAAGCACATTCTCATTCAAAGATGCAAGTTACTATGTAGGAACAAGTTTGTATAGGTATTTCAAAGATGCCCAGAACTGAGCTAAACTTGGTATGTCTCCAACTCCTAGAAATAACTTAATGCCCCATCTACCTTACTTCCATCTAGTAAGGATCACATAATTCCTAACAAAGTTTTGACACAGATTCCCAATTCGGGCACTCAGAACATATAGCACGTTGATGATAAGCAAGCACATTCTCATTCAAAGTTGCAAGTTACTATGTAGGAACAAGTTTGTATAGGTAGTTCAAAGATGCCCAGAACTGAGCTAAACGTTGTATGTCTCCAACTCCTAGAAATAACTTCATGCCCCATCTCCCTTACTTCCATCTAGTAAGGATCACATAATTTCTAACAAAGATTTGACACAGATTCCCAATTCGGGCATTCAGAACATATAGCACGTTGCTGTAAGCAAGCACATTCTCATTCAGAGTTGCAAGTTACTATGTAGGAACAAGTTTGTAAAGGTATTTCAAAGATGCCCAGAACTGAGCTAAACTTGGTATGTCTCCAACTCCTAGTAATAACTTCATGCCCCATCACCCTTACTTCCAGCTAGTAAGGATCACATAATTCCTAACAAAGTTTTGACACAAATTCCCAATTCGGGCATTCAGAACATATAGCACGTTTGCTGTAAGCAAGCACATTCTCATTCAAAGTTGCAAGTTACTATGTAGGAACAAGTTTGTATAGGTATTTCAAAGATGCCCAGAACTGAGCTAAACTTGGTATGTGTCCAACCTCTAGAAATAACTTCATGCCCCAACTCCCTTACTTCCAGCTAGTAAGGATCACATAATTCCTAACAAAGTTTTGACACAGATTCCCAATTCGGGCATTCAGAACATATAGCACGTTGCTGTAAGCAAGCACATTCTCATTCAAAGTTGCAATTTAATATGTAGGAACAAGTTCGTATAGGTATTTCAAAGATGCCCAGAACTGAGCTAAACTTGGTATGTGTCCAACTCCTAGAAATAACTCCATGCCCCATCTCCCTTACTTCCAGTTGGTAAGGATCACATAATTCCTAACAAAGTTTTGACACAGATTCCCAATTCGGGCATTCAGAACATGTAGCACGTTGCTGTAAGCAAGCACATTCTCATTCAACGTTGCAAGTTACTATGTAGGAACAAGTTTGTATAGGTATTTCAAAGATGCCCAGAACTGAGCTAAACGTTGTATGTCTCCAACTCCTAGAAATAACTTCATGCCCCATATCCCTTACTTCCAGCTAGTAAGGATCACATAATTACTAACAAAGTTCTGACACAGATTCCCAATTCGGGCATTCAGAACATATAGCACGTTGCTGAAAGCAAGCACATTCTCATTCAAAGTTGCAAGTTACTATGTAGGAACAAGTTTGTATAGGTATTTCAAAGATGCCCAGAACTGAGCTAAACTTGGTATGTGTCCAACTCCTAGAAATAACTTCATGTCCCATCTCCCTTACTTCCAGCTAGTAAGGATCACATAATTCCTAACAAAGTTTTGACACAGATTCCCAATTCGGTCATTCAGAACATATAGCACGTTGCTGTAAGCAAGCACATTCTCATTCAAAGTTGCAAGTTACTATGTAGGAACAAGTTTGTATAGGTATTTCAAAGATGCCCAGAACTGAGCTAAACTTGATATGCGTCCAACTCCTTGAAATGACTTCATGCCCCATCTCCCTTACTTCCAGCTAGTAAGGATCACTTAATTCCTAACAAAGTTTTGACACAGATTCCCAATTCGGGCATTCAGAACATATAGCACGTTGCTGTAAGCAAGCACATTCTCATTCAAAGTTGCAAGTTACTATGTAGGAACAAGTTTGTATAGGTATTTCAAAGATGCCCAGCACTGAGCTAAACTTGGTATGAGTCCAATTCCTAGAAATCACTTCATGCCCCAACTCCCTTACTTCCAGCTTGTAAGGAGCACATAATTCCTAACAATGTTTTGACACAGATTCCCAATTCGGGCATTCAGAACATATAGCACGTTGCTGTAAGCAAGCACATTCTCATTAAAAGTTGCAAGTTACTATGTAGGAACAAGTTTGAATAGGACTTTCAAAGATGCCCAGAACTGAGCTAAACTTGGTATGTGTCCAACTCCTAGAAATAACTTCATGCCCCATCTCCCTTAATTCCAGCTAGTAAGGATCACATAATTCCTAACAAAGTTTTCACACAGATTCCCAATTCGGGCATTCAGAACATATGGCACGTTGCTGTAAGCAAGCACATTCTCATTAAAAGTTGCAAGTTACTATGTAGGAACAAGTTTGTAAAGGTATTTCAAAGATGCCCAGAACTCTGCTAAACTTGGTATGTGTCCAACTCCTAGAAATACCTTCATGCCCCAACTCCCTTACTTCCAGCTAGTAAGGATCACATAATTTCTAACAAATTTTGACACAGATTCCCAATTCGGGCATTCAGAACATATAGCACGTTGCTGAAAGCAAGCACATTCTCATTCAAAGTTGCAAGTTACTATGTAGGAACAAGTTTGTATAGGTAGTTCAAAGATACCCAGAACTGTGCTAAACTTGGTATGTGTCGAACTCCTAGAAATACCTTCATGCCCCAACTCCCTTACATCCAGCTAGTAAGGATCACATATTTCCTAACAAATTTTGACACAGATTCCCAATTCGGGCATTCAGAACATGTAGCACGTTGCTGTGAGCAAGCACATTCTCATTCAAAGTTGCAAGTTACTATGTAGGAACAAGTTTGTATAGGTAGTTCAAAGATGCCCAGAACTGAGCTAAACGTTGTATGTCTCCAACTCCTAGAAATAACTTCATGCCCCATCTCTCTTACTTCCAGCTAGTAAGGATCACATAATTCCTAACAAAGTTTTGACACAGATTCCCAATTCGGTCATTCAGAACATATAGCACGTTGCTGTAAGCAAGCACATTCTCATTCAAAGTTGCAAGTTACTATGTAGGAACAAGTTTGTTAAGGTATTTCAAAGATGCCCAGAACTGAAGTAAACGTTGTATGTCTCCAACTCCTAGAAATAACTTCATGCCCCATCACCATTACTTCCAGCCAGTAAGTATCACATAATTACTAACAAAGTTTTGACACAGATTCCCAATTCGGGCATTCAGAACATATAGCAGGTTGCTGTAAGCAAGCACATTCTCATTCAAAGTTGCAAGTTACTATGTAGGAACAAGTTTGTATAGGTATTTCAAAGATGCCCAGAACTGAGCTAAACTGGGTATGTCTCCTACTCCTAGAAATAACTTCATGCCCCAAGTCCCTTACTTCCAGCTATTAAGGATCACATAATTCCTAACAAAGTTTTGACACAGATTCCCAATTCGGGTATTCAGAACATATAGCAAGTTGCTGTAAGCAAGCACATTCTCATTCAAAGTTGCAAGTTACTATGTAGGAACAAGTTTGTATAGGTATTTCAAAGATGCCCAGAACTGAGCTAAACGTTGTATGTCTCCAACTCCTAGAAATAACTTCATGCAACATCACCCTTACTTCCAGCTAGTAAGGATCACATAATTCCTAACAAAGTTTTCACACAGATTCCCAATTCGGGCATTCAGAACATATAGCAAGTTGCTGTAAGCAAGTACATTCTCATTCAAAGTTGCAAGTTACTATGTAGGAACAAGTTTGTATAGGTATTTCAAAGATGCCCAGAATTGAACTAAACTTGGTATGTGTCCAACCTCTAGAAATAACTTCATGCCCCATCTCCCTTACTTCCATCTAGTAAGGATCACATAATTCCTAACAAAGTTTTGACACAGATTCCCAATTCGGTCATTCAGAACATATAGCACGTTGCTGTAAGCAAGCACGTTCTCATTCAAAGTTGCAAGTTACTATGTAGGAACAAGTTTGTACAGGTATTTCAAAGATGCCCAGAACTGAGCTAAACTTGATATGCGTCCAACTCCTTGAAATGACTTCATGCCCCATCTCCCTTACTTCCAGCTAGTAAGGATCACATAATTCCTAACAAAGTTTTGACACAGATTCCCAATTCGGGCATTCAGAACATATAGTACGTTGCTGTAAGCAAGCACATTCTCATTCAAAGTTGCAAGTTACTATGTAGGAACAAGTTTGTATAGGTATTTCAAAGATGCCCAGAACTGAGCTAAACTTGGTATGAGTCCAATTCCTAGAAATCACTTCATGCCCCAACTCCCTTACTTCCAGCTTGTAAGGAGCACATAATTCCTAACAACGTTTTGACACAGATTCCCAATTCGGGCATTCAGAACATATAGCACGTTGCTGTAAGCAAGCACATTCTCATTAAAAGTTGCAAGTTACTATGTAGGAACAAGTTTGAATAGGACATTCAAAGATGCCCAGAACTGAGCTAAACTTGGTATGTGTCCAACTCCTAGAAATAACTTCATGCCCCATCTCCCTTAATTCCAGCTAGTAAGGATCACATAATTCCTAACAAAGTTTTCACACAGATTCCCAATTCGGGCATTCAGAACATATGGCACGTTGCTGTAAGCAAGCACATTCTCATTAAAAGTTGCAAGTTACTATGTAGGAACAAGTTTGTAAAGGTATTTCAAAGATGCCCAGAACTCTGCTAAATTGGTATGTGTCCAACTCCTAGAAATACCTTCATGCCCCAACTCCCTTACTTCCAGCTAGTAAGGATCACATAATTTCTAACAAATTTTGACACAGATTCCCAATTCGGGCATTCAGAACATATAGCACGTTGCTGAAAGCAAGCACATTCTCATTCAAAGTTGCAAGTTACTATGTAGGAACAAGTTTGTATAGGTAGTTCAAAGATACCCAGAACTGTGCTAAACTTGGTATGTGTCGAACTCCTAGAAATACCTTCATGCCCCAACTCCCTTACATCCAGCTAGTAAGGATCACATATTTCCTAACAAATTTTGACACAGATTCCCAATTCGGGCATTCAGAACATGTAGCACGTTGCTGTGAGCAAGCACATTCTCATTCAAAGTTGCAAGTTACTATGTAGGAACAAGTTTGTATAGGTAGTTCAAAGATGCCCAGAACTGAGCTAAACGTTGTATGTCTCCAACTCCTAGAAATAACTTCATGCCCCATCTCTCTTACTTCCAGCTAGTAAGGATCACATAATTCCTAACAAAGTTTTGACACAGATTCCCAATTCGGTCATTCAGAACATATAGCACGTTGCTGTAAGCAAGCACATTCTCATTCAAAGTTGCAAGTTACTATGTAGGAACAAGTTTGTTAAGGTATTTCAAAGATGCCCAGAACTGAACTAAACGTTGTATGTCTCCAACTCCTAGAAATAACTTCATGCCCCATCACCATTACTTCCAGCCAGTAAGTATCACATAATTACTAACAAAGTTTTGACACAGATTCCCAATTCGGGCATTCAGAACATATAGCAGGTTGCTGTAAGCAAGCACATTCTCATTCAAAGTTGCAAGTTACTATGTAGGAACAAGTTTGCATAGGTATTTCAAAGATGCCCAGAACTGAGCTAAACTGGGTATGTCTCCTACTCCTAGAAATAACTTCATGCCCCAAGTCCCTTACTTCCAGCTATTAAGGATCACATAATTCCTAACAAAGTTTCGACACAGATTCCCAATTCGGGTATTCAGAACATATAGCAAGTTGCTGTAAGCAAGAACATTCTCATTCAAAGTTGCAAGTTACTATGTAGGAACAAGTTTGTATAGGTATTTCAAAGATGCCCAGAACTGAGCTAAACGTTGTATGTCTCCAACTCCTAGAAATATCTTCATGCCCCATCTCACTTACTTCCAGCTAGTAAGGATCACATAATTCCTAACAAAGTTTTGACACAGATTCCCAATTCGGGCATTCAGAACATGTAGCACGTTGCTGTAAGAAAGCACATTCTCATTCAAAGTTGCAAGTTACTATGTAGGAACAAGTGTGTATAGGTATTTTAAAGATGCCCAGAACTGAGCTAAACGTTGTATGTCTCCAACTCCTAGAAATAACTTCATGCCCCGTCTCACTTACTTCCAGCTAGTAAGGATCACATAATTCCTAACAAAGTTTTGACACAGATTCCCAATTCGGGCATTCAGAACATATAGCACGTTGCTGTAAGCAAGCACATTCTCATTCAAAGTTGCAAGTTACTATGTAGGAACAAGTTTGTATAGGTATTTCAAAGATGCCCAGAACTGAGCTAAACGTTGTATGTCTCCAACTTCTAGAAATAACTTTATGCCCAATCTCCCTTATTTCCAGCAAGTAAGGATCACATAATTCCTAACAAAGTTTTGACACAGATTCCCAATTCGGGCACTCAGAACATATAGCACGTTGATGATAAGCAAGCACATTCTCATTCAAAGATTCAAGTTACTATGTAGGAACAAGTTTGTATAGGTAGTTCAAAGATGCCCAGAACTCAGCTAAACGTTGTATGTCTCCAACTCCTAGAAATAACTTCATGCCCCATCTCCCTTACTTCCATCTAGTAAGGATCACATAATTTCTCACAAAGTTTTGACACATATTCCCAATTCGGGCATTCAGAACATATAGCACGTTGCTGTAAGCAAGCACATTCTCATTCAAGGTTGCTAGTTACTATGTAGGAACAAGTTTGTAAAGGTATTTCAAAGATGCCCAGAACTGAGCTAAACTTGGTATGTCTCCAACTCCTAGAAATAACTTCATGCCCCATCACCCTTAGTTCCAGCTAGTAAGGATCACATAATTCCTAACAAAGTTTTGACACAGATTCCCAATTCGGGCATTCAGAACATATAGCACATTGCTGTAAGCAAGCACATTCTCATTCAAAGTTGCAAGTTACTATGTAGGAACAAGTTTGTATATGTATTTCAAAGATGCCCAGAATTGAACTAAACTTGGTATGTGTCCAACCTCTAGAAATAACTTCATGCCCCATCTCCCTTACTTCCAGCTAGTAAGGATCACATAATTCCTAACAAAGTTTTGACACAGATTCCCAATTCGGGCATTCAGAACATATAGCACGTTCCTGTAAGCAAGCACATTCTCATTCAAAGTTGCAAGTTACTATGTAGGAACAAGTTTGTATAGGTATTTCAAAGATGCCCAGAACTGAGCTAAACTTGATATGCGTCCAACTCCTTGAAATGACTTCATGCCCCATCTCCCTTACTTCCAGCTAGTAAGGATCACATAATTCCTAACAAAGTTTTGACACAGATTCCCAATTCGGGCATTCAGAACATATAGCACGTTGCTGTAAGCAAGCACATTCTCATTCAAAGTTGCAAGTTACTATGTAGGAACAAGTTTGTAAAGGTATTTCAAAGATGCCCAGAACTCTGCTAAACTTGGTATGTGTCCAAATCCTAGAAATACCTTCATGCCCCAACTCCCTTACTTCCAGCTAGTAAGGATCACATAATTTCTAACAAATTTTGACACAGATTCCCAATTCGGGCATTAAGAACATATAGCACGTTGCTGTAAGCAAGCACATTCTCATTCAAAGTTGCAAGTTACTATGTAGGAACAAGTTTGTATAGGTATTTCAAAGATGCACAGAACTGAGCTAAACATTGTATGTGTCCAACTCCTAGAAATAACTTCATGCCCCATCTCCCTTACTTCGATATAGTAAGGATCACATATTTCCTAACAAAGTTTTGACACAGATTCTCAATTCGGGCATTCAGAACATATAGCACGTTGCTGAAAGCAAGCACATTCTCATTCAAAGTTGCAAGTTACTATGTAGGAACAAGTTTGTATAGGTAGTTCAAAGATACCCAGAACTGTGCTAAACTTGGTATGTGTCGAACTCCTAGAAATACCTTCATGCCCCAACTCCCTTACTTCCAGCTAGTAAGGATCACATATTTCCTAACAAATTTTGACACAGATTCCCAATTCGGGCATTCAGAACATGTAGCACGTTGCTGTAAGCAAGCACATTCTCATTCAAAGTTGCAAGTTACTATGTAGGAACAAGTTTGTATAGGTAGTTCAAAGATGCCCAGAACTGAGCTAAACGTTGTATGTCTCCAACTCCTAGAAATAACATCATGCCCCATCTCTCTTACTTCCAGCTAGTAAGGATCACATAATTCCTAACAAAGTTTTGACACAGATTCCCAATTCGGTCATTCAGAACATATAGCACGTTGCTGTAAGCAAGCACATTCTCATTCAAAGTTGCAAGTTACTATGTAGGAACAAGTTTGTATAGGTATTACAAAGATGCACAGAACTGAGCTAAACTTGGTATGTCTCCTACTCCTAGAAATAACGTCATGCCCCAAGTCCCTTACTTCCAGCTAGTAAGGATCACATAATTCCTAACAATGTTTTGACACAGATTCCCAATTCGGGTATTCAGAACATATAGCAAGTTGCTGTAAGCAAGCACATTCTCATTCAACATTGCAAGTTACTATGTAGGAACAAGTTTGTATAGGTATTTCAAAGATGCCCAGAACTGAGCTAAACGTTGTATGTCTCCAACTCCTAGAAATAACTTCATGCCCCATCACCATTACTTCCAGCCAGTAAGTATCACATAATTACTAACAAAGTTTTGACACAGATTCCCAATTCGGGCATTCAGAACATATAGCAGGTTGCTGTAAGCAAGCACATTCTCATTCAAAGTTGCAAGTTACTATGTAGGAACAAGTTTGTATAGGTATTTCAAAGATGCCCAGAACTGAGCTAAACTTGGTATGTCTCCTACTCCTAGAAATAACGTCATGCCCCAAGTCCCTTACTTCCAGCTAGTAAGGATCACATAATTGCTAACAAAGTTTTGACACAGATTCCCAATTCGGGTATTCAGAACATATAGCAAGTTGCTGTAAGCAAGCACATTCTCATTCAAAGTTGCAAGTTACTATGTAGGAACAAGATTTTATAGGTATTTCAAAGATGCCCAGAACTGAGCTAAACGTTGTATGTCTCCAACTCCTAGAAATATCTTCATGCCCCATCTCACTTACTAACAGCTAGTAAGGATCACATAATTCCTAACAAAGTTTTGACACAGATTCCCAATTCGGGCATTCAGAACATATAGCACGTTGCTGTAAGCAAGCACATTCTCATTCAAAGTTGCAAGTTACTATGTAGGAACAAGTTTGTATAGGTATTTCAAAGATGCCCAGAACTGAGCTAAACGTTGTATGTCTCCAACTCCTAGAAATAACTTCATGCCCAATCTCCCTTACTTCCAGCTAGTAAGGATCACATAATTCCTAACAAATTTTTGACACAGATTCCCAATTCGGGCACTCAGAACATATAGCACGTTGATGATAAGCAAGCACATTCTCATTCAAAGTTGCAAGTTACTATGTAGGAACAAGTTTGTATAGCTAGTTCAAAGATGCCCAGAACTGAGCTAAACGTTGTATGTCTCCAACTCCTAGAAATAACTTCATGCCCCATCTCCCTTACTTCCATCTAGTAAGGATCACATAATTTCTAACAAAGTTTTGACACAGATTCCCAATTCGGGCATTCAGAACATATAGCACGTTGTTGTAAGCAAGCACATTCTCATTCAAAGTTGCAAGTTACTATGTAGGAACAAGTTTGTAAAGGTATTTCAAAGATGCCCAGAAGTGAGCTAAACTTGGTATGCCTCCAACTCCTAGAAATAACTTCATGCCCCATCACCCTTACTTCCAGCTAGTAAGGATCACATAATTCCTAACAAAGTTTTGACACAGATTCCCAATTCTGGCATTCAGAACATATAGCACGTTGCTGTAAGCAAGCACATTCTCATTCAAAGTTGCAAGTTACTATGTAGGAACAAGTTTGTATAGGTATTTCAAAGAAGCCCATAACTGAGCTAAACTTGGTATGTCTCCAACTCCTAGAAATAACTTCATGCCCCATCTCCCTTACTTCCATCTAGTAAGGATCACATAATTTCTAACAAAGTTTTGACACAGATTCCCAATTCGGGCATTCAGAACATATAGCACGTTGCTGTAAGCAAGCACATTCTCATTCAAAGTTGCAAGTTTCTATGTAGGAACAAGTTTGTATAGGTATTTCAAAGATGCCCAGAACTGAGCTAAACATGGTATGTCTCCAACTCCTAGAAATAACTTCATGCCCCATCTCCCTTACTTCCAGCTAGTAAGGATCACATAATTACCAACAATGTTTTGACACAAATTCCCAATTCGGGCATTCAGAACATATAGCACGTTGCTGTAAGCAAGCACATTCTCATTCAAAGTTGCAAGTTACTATGTAGGAACAAGTTTGTATAGGTATTTCAAAGATGCCCAGAACTCTGCTAAACTTGGTATGTGTCCAACTCCTAGAAATACCTTCATGCCCCAACTCCCTTACTTCCAGCTAGTAAGGATCACATATTTCCTAACAAATTTTGACACAGATTCCCAATTCGGGCATTCAGAACATATAGCACACTGCTGTAAGCAAGCACATTCTCATTCAAAGTTGCAAATTAATATGTAGGAACAAGTTCGTATAGGTATTTCAAAGATGCCCAGAACTGAGCTAAACTTGGTATGTGTCCAACTCCTAGAAATAACTCTATGCCCCATCTCCCTTACTTCCAGCTAGTAAGGATCACATAATTCCTATCAAAGTTTTGACAGAGATTCCCAATTCGGGCATTCAGAACATGTAGCACGTTGCTGTAAGCAAGCACATTCTCATTCAACGTTGCAAGTTACTATGTAGGAACAAGTTTGTATAGGTATTTCAAAGATGCCCAGAACTGAGCTAAACGTTGTATGTCTCCAACTCCTAGAAATAACTTCATGCCCCATATCCCTTACTTCCAGCTAGTAAGGATCACATAATTACTAACAAAGTTCTGACACAGATTCCCAATTCGGGCATTGAGAACATATAGCACGTTGCTGAAAGCAAGCACATTCTCATTCAAAGTTGCAAGTTACTATGTAGGAACAAGTTTGTATAGGTATTTCAAAGATGCCCAGAACTGAGCTAAACTTGGTATGTGTCCAACTCCTAGAAATAACTTCATGCCCCATCTCCCTTACTTCCAGCTTGTAAGGATCACATAATTCCTAACAAAGTTTTGACACAGATTCCCAATTCGGGCATTCAGAACATGTAGCACGTTGCTGTAAGCAAGCACATTCTCATTCAAAGTTGCAAGTTACTATGTAGGAACAAGTTTGCATAGGTATTTTAAAGATGCCCAGAACTGAGCTAAACGTTGTATGTATCCAACTCCTAGAAATAACTTCATGCCCAATCTCCCTTATTTCCAGCTAGTAAGGATCACATAATTCCTAACAAAGTTTTGACACAGATTCCCAATTCGGGCACTCAGAACATATAGCACGTTGATGATAAGCAAGCACATTCTCATTCAAAGTTGCAAGTTACTATGTAGGAACAAGTTTGTATAGGTAGTTCAAAGATGCCCAGACCTCAGCTAAACGTTGTATGTCTCCAACTCCTAGAAATAACTTCATGCCCCATCTCCCTTACTTCCATCTAGTAAGGATCACATAAATTCTCACAAAGTTTTGACACATATTCCCACTTCGGGCATTCAGAACATATAGCACGTTGCTGTAAGCAAGCACATTCTCATTCAAAGTTGCAAGTTACTATGTAGGAACAAGTTTGTAAAGGTATTTCAAAGATGCCCAGAACTGAGCTAAACTTGGCATGTCTCCAACTCCTAGAAATAACTTCATGCCCCATCACCCTTACTTCCAGCTAGTAAGGATCACATAATTCCTAACAAAGTTTTGACACAGATTCCCAATTCGGGCATTCAGAACATATAGCACGTTGCTGTAAGCAAGCACATTCTCATTCAAAGTTGCAAGTTACTATGTAGGAACAAGTTTGTATAGGTATTTCAAAGATGCCCAGAACTGAGCTAAACTTGGTATGCGTCCAACTCCTTGAAATGACTTCATGCCCCATCTCCCTTACTTCCAGCTAGTAAGTTTCACATAATTCCTAACAATGTTTTGACACAGATTCCCAATTCGGGCATTCAGAACATATAGCACGTTGCTGTAAGCAAGCACATTCTCATTCAAAGTTGCAAGTTACTATGTAGGAACAAGTTTGTATAGGTATTTCAAAGATACCCAGAACTGTGCTAAACTTGGTATGTGTCCATCTCCTAGAAATACCTTCATGCCCCAACTCCCTTACTTCCAGCTAGTAAGGATCACATATTTCCTAACAAATTTTGACACAGATTCCCAATTCGGGCATTCAGAACATATAGCACGTCGCTGTAAGCAAGCACATTCTCATTCAAAGTTGCAAGTTACTATGTAGGAACAAGTTTGTATAGGTATTTCAAAGATGCCCAGAACTGAGCTAAACTTGGTATGTGTCCAACTCCTAGAAATAACTTCATGCCGCATCTCCCTTACTTCCACCTAGTAAGGATCACATAATTCCTAACAATGTTTTGACACAGATTCCCAATTCGGGCATTCAGAACATATAGCACGTTGCTGTAAGCAAGCACATTCTCATTCAAAGTTGCAAGTTACTATGTAGGAACAAGTTTGTATAGGTATTTCAAAGATGCCCAGAACTGTGCTAAACTTGGTATGTGTCCAACTTTTAGAAATACCTTCATGCCCCAACTCCCTTACTTCCAGCTAGTAAGGATCACATATTTCCTAACAAATTTTGACACAGATTCCCAATTCGGGAATTCAGAACATATAGCACGTTGCTGTAAGCAAGCACATTCTCATTCAAAGTTGCAATTTAACATGTAGGAACAAGTTCGTATAGGTATTTCAAAGATGCCCAAAACTGAGCTAAACTTGGTATGTGTCCAACTCCTAGAAATAACTTCATGCCCCATCTCCCTTACTTCCAGCTAGTAAGGATCACATAATTCCTAACAAAGTTTTGACACAGATTCCCAATTCGGGCATTCAGAACATGTAGCACATTGCTGTGAGCAAGCACATTCTCATTCAAAGTTGCAAGTTACTATGTAGGAACAAGTTTGTATAGGTAGTTCAAAGATGGCCAGAACTGAGCTAAACGTTTTATGTCTCCAACTCCTAGAAATAACTTCATGCCCCATATCCCTTACTTCCAGCTAGTAAGGATAACATAATTCCTAACAAAGATTTGACACAGATTCCCAATTCGGGCATTCAGAACATGTAGCACGTTGCTGTAAGCAAGCACATTCAATTCAAAGTTGCAAGTTACTATGTATGAACAAGTTTGTATAGGTATTTCAAAGATGCCCAGAACTGAGCTAAACGTTGTATGTCTCCAACTCATAGAAATAACTTCATGCCCCATCTCCCTTACTTCCATCTAGTAAGGATCACATAATTTCTAACAAAGTTTTGACACAGATTCCCAATTCGGGCATTCAGAACATATAGCACGTTGCTGTAAGCAAGCACATTCTCATTCAAAGTTGCAAGTTACTATGTAGGAACAAGTTTGTATAGGTATTTCAAAGATGCCCAGAACTGAGCTAAACTTGGTATGCGTCCAACTCCTAGAAATAACTTCATGCCCCATCTCCCTTACTTCCAGCTAGTAAGGATCACAAAATTCCTAACTATGTTTTGACACAGATTCCCAATTCGGGCATTCAGAACATATAGCACGTTGCTGTAAGCAAGCACATTCTCATTCAAAGTTGCAAGTTACTATGTAGGAACAAGTTTGTATAGGTATTTCAAAGATGCCCAGAACTGTGCTAAACTTTGTATGTGTCCAACTCCTAGAAATACCTTCATGCCCCAACTCCCTTACTTCCAGCTAGTAAGGATCACATATTTCCTAACAAATTTTGACACAGATTCCCAATTCGGGCATTCAGAACATATAGCACGTTGCTGTAAGCAAGCACATTCTCATTCAAAGTTGCAATTTAATATGTAGGAACAAGTTCGTATAGGTATTTCAAAGATTTCCAGAACTGAGCTAAACTTGGTATGTGTCCAACTCCTAGAAATAACTCCATGCCCCATCTCCCTTACTTCCAGCTAGTAAGGATCACATAATTCCTAAGAAAGTTTTGACACAGATTCCCAATTCGGGAATTCAGAACATGTAGCACGTTGCTGTAAGCAAGCACATTTTCATTCAACGTTGCAAGTTACTATGTAAGAACAAGTTTGTATAGGTATTTCAAAGATGCCCAGAACTGAGCTAAACGTTGTATGTCTCCAACTCCTAGAAATAACTTCATGCCCCATCTACCTTACTTCCATCTAGTAAGGATCACATAATTTCTAACAAAGTTTTGACACAGATTCCCAATTCGGGCATTCAGAACATATAGCACGTTGCTGTAAGCAAGCACATTCTCATTCAAAGTTGCAAGATACTATGTAGGAACAAGTTCGTATAGGTATTTCAAAGATGCCCAGAACTGAGCTAAACTTGGTATGTGTCCAACCTCTAGAAATAACTTCATGCCCCAACTCCCTTACTTCCAGCTAGTAAGGATCACATAATTCCTAACAAATTTTTGACACAGATTCCCAATTCTGGCATTCAGAACATATAGCAAGTTGCTGTAAGCAAGCACATTCTCATTCAAATTTGCAAGTTACTATGTAGGAACAAGTTTGTATAGGTATTTCAAAGATGCCCAGAACTGAGCTAAACTTGGTATGTCTCCAAATCCTAGAAATAACTTCATGCCCCATCTCCCTTACCTCCATCTAGTAAGGATCACATAATTTCTAACAAAGTTTTGACACAGATTCCCAATTCGGGCATTCAGAACATATAGCACGTTGCTGTAAGCAAGCACATTCTCATTCAAAGTTGCAAGTTAATATGTAGGAACAAGTTCGTATGGGTATTTCAAAGATGCCCAGAACTGAGCTAAACTTGGTATGTGTCCAACTCCTAGAAATAACTTCATGCCCCATCTCCCTTACTTCCAGCTAGTAAGGATCACATAATTCCTAACAAAGTTTTAACACAGATTCCCAATTCGGGCCTTCAGAACATGTAGCACGTTGCTGTAAGCAAGCACATTGTCATTCAAAGTTGCAAGTTACTATGTAGGAACAAGTTTGTATAGGTATTTCAAAGATGCCCAGAACTGAGCTAAACGTTGTATGTCTCCAACTCCTAGAAATAACATCATTCCCCATATCCCTTACTTACAGCTAGTAAGGATCACATAATTCTTAACAAAGTTTTGACACAGATTCCCAATTTGGGCATTCAGAACATATAGCACGTTGCTGTAAGCAAGCACATTCTCATTCAAAGTTGCAAGTTACTATGTAGGAACAAGTTTGTATAGGTATTTCAAAGATGCCCAGAACTGAGCTAAACTTGGTATGTCTCCAACTCCTAGAAATAACTTCAAGCCCCATCTCCCTTACTTCCAGCTAGTAAGGATCACATAATTCCTAACAAAGTTTTGACACAGATTCCCAATTCGATCATTCAGAACATGTAGCACGTTGCTGTAAGCAAGCACATTCTCATTCAAAGTTGCAAGTTACTATGTAGGAACAAGTTTGTATAGGTATTTAAAGATGCCCAGAACTGAGCTAAACGCTGTATGTCTCCAACTCCTGGAAATAACTTCATGCCCCATCTCCCTTACTTCCATCTAGTAAGGATCACATAATTTCTAACAAAGTTTTAACACAGATTCCCAATTCGGGCATTCAGAACATATAGCACGTTGCTGTAAGCAAACGCACTCTCATTAAAAGTTGCAAGTTACTATGTAGGAACAAGTTTGTATAGGACTTTCAAAGATGCCCAGAACTGAGCTAAACTTGGTATGTGTCCAACTCCTAGAAATAACTTCATGCCCCAACTCACTTATTTCCATCTAGTAAGGATCACATAATTCCTAACAAAGTTTTGACACAGATTCCCAATTCGGGCATTCAGAACATATAGCACGTTGCTGTAAGCAAGCACATTCTCATACAAACTTGCAAGTTACTATGTAGGAACAAGTTTGTATAGGTATTTCAAAGATGCCCAGAACTGAGCTAAACCTTGTATGTCTCCAACTCCTAGAAACAACTTCATGCCCAATCTCCCTTACTTCCAGCTAGTAAGGATCACATAATTCCTAACAAAGTTTTGACACAGATTCCCAATTCGGGCATTCAGAACATATAGCACGTTGATGATAAGCAAGCACATTCTCATTCAAAGTTGCAAGTTACTATGTAGGAACAAGTTTGTATAGGTATTTCAAAGATGCCCTGAACTGAGGTAAACGTTGTATGTCTCCAACTCATAGAAATAACTTCATGCCCCATCTCCCTTACTTCCATCTTGTAAGGATCACATAATTCCTAACAAAGTTTTGACACAGATTCCCCATTCGGGCATTCAGAACATATAGCACGTTGCTGTAAGCAAGCACATTCTCATTCAAAGTTGCAAGTTACTATGTAGGAACAAGTTTGTATAGGTATTTCAAAGATGCCCAGAACGGAGCTAAACTTGGTATGTCTCCAACTCCTAGAAATAACTTCATGCCCCATCTCCCTTACTTCCAGCTAGTAAGGATCACATAATTCCTAACAAAGATTTGACACAGATTCCCAATTCGAGCATTCAGAACATATAGCACGTTGCTGTAAGCAAGCACATTCTCATTCAAAGTTGCAAGTTACTATGTAGGAACAAGTTTGTATAGGTATTTCAAAGATGCCCAGAACTGAGCTAAACTTGGTATGTGTCCAACCTCTAGAAATAACTTCATGCCCCAACTCCCTTACTTCCAGCTAGTAAGGATCACATAATTCCTAACAAAGTTTTGACACAGATTCCCAATTCGGGCATTCAGAACATATAGCAAGTTGCTGTAAGCAAGCACATTCTCATTCAAAGTTGCAAGTTACTATGTAGGAACAAGTTTGTATAGGTATTTCAAAGATGCCCAGAACTGAGCTAAACGTTGTATGTCTCCAACTCCTAGAAATAACTTCATGCCCCATCTCCCTTACTTCCAGCTAGTAAGGATCACATATTTCCTAACAAATTTTGACACAGATTCCCAATTCGGGCATTCAGAACATGTAGCACGTTGCTGTAAGCAAGCACATTCTCATTCAAAGTTGCAATTTAACATGTAGGAACAAGTTCGTATAGGTATTTCAAAGATGCCCAGAACTGAACTAAACTTGGTATGTGTCCAACTCCTAGAAATAACTTCATGCCCCATCTCCCTTACTTCCAGCTAGTAAGGATCACATAATTCCTAACAAAGTTTTGACACAGATTCCCAATTCGGGCATTCAGAACATGTAGCACGTTGCTGTAAGTAAGCACATTCTCATTCAAAGTTGCAAGTTACTATGTAGGAACAAGTTTGTATAGGTATTTCAAAGATGGCCAGAACTGAGCTAAACGTTGCATGTCTCCAACTCCTAGAAATAACTTCATGCAACATCTCCCTTACTTCCAGCTAGTAAGGATCACATAATTCCTAACAAAGTTTTGACACAGATTCCCAATTCGGGCATTCAGAACATGTAGCACGTTGCTGTAAGCAAGCACATTCAATTCAAAGTTGCAAGTTACTATGTATGAACAAGTTTGTATAGGTATTTCAAAGATGCCCAGAACTGAGCTAAACGTTGTATGTCTCCAACTCATAGAAATAACTTCATGCCCCATCTCCCTTACTTCCATCTAGTAAGGATCACATAATTTCTAAAAAAGATTTGACACAGATTCCCAATTCGGGCATTCAGAACACATAGCACTTTGCTGTAAGCAAGCACATTCTCATTCAAAGTTGCAAGTTACTATGTAGGAACAAGTTTGTATAGTTATTTTAATGATGCCCATAACTGAGCTAAACTTGGTATGTGTCCTACCTCTAGAAATAACTTCATGCCCCATCTCACTTACTTCCAGCTCGTAAGGATCACATAATTTCTAACAAACTTTTGACACAGATTCCCAATTCGGGCATTCAGAACATATGGCACGTTGCTGTAAGCAAGCACATTCTCATTCAAAGTTGCAAGTTACTATGTAGGAACAAGTTTGTATAGGTATTTCAAAGATGCCCAGAACTGAGCTAAACGTTGTATGTCTCCAACTCCTAGAAATAACTTCATGCCCAAACTCCCTTACTTCCAGCTAGTAAGGATCACATAATTTGTAACAAAGTTTTGACACAGATTCCCAATTCGGGCATTCAGAACATATAGCACGTTGCTGTAAGCAAGCACATTCTCATTCAAAGTTGCAAGTTACTATGTAGGAACAAGTTTGTATAGGTATTTCAAAGATGCCCAGAACTGAGCTAAACGTTGTATGTCTCCAACTCCTTGAAATAACTTCATGCCCCATCTCCCTTACTTCAATCTTGTAAGGATCACATAATTCCTAAAAAAGATTTGACACAGATTCCCAATTCGGGCATTCAGAACACATAGCACGTTGCTGTAAGCAAGCACATTCTCATTCAAAGTTGCAAGTTACTATGTAGGAACAAGCTTGTATAGGTATTTTAAAGATGCCCAGAACTGAGCTAAACTTGGTATGGGTCCAACCTCTAGAAATAAATTCATGCCCCAACTTCCTTATTTCCAGCTAGTAAGGATCACATAATTCCTAACAAAGTTTTGACACAGATTCCCAATTCGGGCATTCAGAACATATAGCACGTTGCTGTAAGCAAGCACATTCTCATTCAAAGTTGCAAGTTACTATGTAGGAACAAGTTTGTATAGGACTTTCAAAGATGCCCAGAACTGAGCTAAACTTGGTATGTCTCCAACTCCTAGAAATAACTTCATGCCCCATCTCCCTTACTTCCAGCTAGTAAGGATCACATAATTCCTAACAAAGTTTTGACACAGTTTCCCAATTCGAGCATTCAGAACATATAGCACGTTGATGATAAGCAAGCACATTCTCATTCAAAGGTGCAAGTTACTATGTAGGAACAAGTTTGTATAGGTATTTCAAAGATGCCTAGAACTGAGCTAAACGTTGTATGTCTCCAACTCCTTGAAATAACTTCATGCCCCATCTCCCTTACTTCCATCTAGTAAGGATCACATAATTCCTAACAAAGTTTTGACACAGATTCCCAATTCGGGCATTCAGAACATATAGCACGTTGCTGTAAGCAAGCACATTCTCATACAATGTTGCAAGTTACTATGTAGGAACAAGTTTGTATAGTTATTTCAAAGATGCCCAGAACTAAGCTAAACTTGGTATGTGTCCAACTCCTAGAAATAACTTCATGCCCCATCTCCCTTACTTCCAGCTAGTAAGGATCACATAATTCCTAACAAAGTTTTGACACAGATTCCCAATTCGGGCATTCAGAACATGTAGCACGTTGCTGTAAGCAAGCACATTCTCATTCAAAGTTGCAAGTTACTATGTAGGAACAAGTTTGTAAAGGTATTTCAAAGATGCCCAGAACTGAGCTAAACTTGGTATGTCTCCAACTCCTAGAAATAACTTCATGCCCCATCTCCCTTACTTCCATCTAGTAAGGATCACATAATTTCTAACAAAGTTTTGACACAGATTCCCAATTCGTGCATTCAGAACATATAGCACGTTGCTGTAAGCAAGCACATTCTCATTCAAAGTTTCAAATTACTATGTAGGAACAAGTTTGTATAGGTATTTGAAAGATGCCCAGAACTGAGCTAAACGTTGTATGTCTCCAACTCCTAGAAATAACTTCATGCCCCATCTCCCTTACTTCCATCTAGTTAGGATCACATAATTTCTAACAAAGTTTTGACACAGATTCCCAACTCGGTCATTCAGAACATATACCACGTTGCTGTAAGCAAGCACATTCTCATTCGAAGTTGCATGTTACTATGTAGGAACAAGTTTGTATAGGTTTTTCAAAGATGCCCAGAACTGAGCTAAACATGGTATGTCTCCAACTCCTAGAAATAACTTCATGCCCCAACTCCCTTACTTCCAGATAGTAAGGAGAACATAATTCCTAACAAAGTTTTGACACAGATTCCCAATTCGGGCATTCAAAACATATAGTACGTTGCTGTAAGCAAGCACATTCTCATTCAAAGTTGCAAGTTACTATGTAGGAACAATTTTGTATAGGTATTTCAAAGATGCCCAGAACTGAGCTAAACTTGGTTTGTCTCCAACTCCTAGAAATAAATTCATGCCCCATCTCCCTTACTTCCATCTAGTAAGGATCACATAATTTCTAACAAAGTTTTGACACAGAGTCCCACTTCGGGCATTCAGAACATATAGCACGTTGCTGTAAGCAAGCACATTCTCATTCAAAGTTGCAAGTTACTATGTAGGAACAAGTTTGTATAGGAATTTGAAAGATGCCCAGAACTCAGCTAAACGTTGTATGTCTCCAACTCCTAGAAATAACTTCATGCCCCATCTCCCTTACTTCCATCTAGTTAGGATCACATAATTTCTAACAAAGTATTGACACAGATTCCCAATTCGGTCATTCAGAACATATACCACGTTGCTGTAAGCAAGCACATTCTCATTCAAAGTTGCAAGTTACTATGTAGGAGCAAATTTGTATAGGTATTTCAAAGATGCCCAGAACTGAGCTAAACCTGGTATGTCTCCAACTCCTAGAAATAACTTCATGCCCCATCTCCCTTACTTCCAGCTAGTAAGGATCACATAATTCCTAACAAAGTTTTGACACAGATTCCCAATTCGGGCATTCAGAACATATAGGACGTTGCTGTAAGCAAGCACATTATCATTCAAAGTTGCAAGTTACTATGTGGGAACAAGTTTGTAAAGGTATTTCAAACATGCCCAGAACAGAGCTAAACTTGGTATGTCTCCAACTCCTAGAAATAACTTCATGCCCCATCTCCCTTACTTCCATCTAGTAAGGATCACATAATTCCTAACAAAGATATGACACAGATTCCCAATTCGGGCATTCAGAACATATAGCACGTTGCTGTAAGCAAGCACATTCTCATTCAAAGTTGCAAGTTACTATGTAGGAACAAGTTTGTATAGGACTTTCAAAGATGCCCAGAACTGAACTAAACTTGGTATGTGTCCAACCTATAGAAATAACTTCATGCCCCAACTCCCTTACTTCCAGCTAGTAAGGATCACATAATTCCTAACAAAGTTTTGACACAGATTGCCAATTCGGGCATTCAGAACATATAGCACGTTGCTGTAAGCAAGCACATTCTCATTCAAAGTTGCAAGTTACTATGTAGGAACAAGTTTGTATAGGTATTTCAAGGATGCCCAGAACTGAGCTAAAGGTTGTATGTGTCCAACTCCTAGAAATAACTTCATGCCCCATCTCCCTTACTTCCATCTAGTAAGGATCACATAATTCCTAACAAAGTTTTGACACAGATTCTCAATTCGGGCATTCAGAACATATAGCACGTTGCTGTAAGCAAGCACATTCTCATTCAAAGTTGCAAATTACTATGTAGGAACAAGTTTGAATAGGACTTTCAAAGATGCCCAGAACTGAGCTAAACTTGGTATGTGTCCAACTCATAGAAATAACTTCATGCCCCATCTCCCTTACTTTCAGCTAGTAAGGATAACATAATTCCTAACAAAGTTTTGACACAGATTCCCAATTCGGACATTCGGAACATATAGCACGTAGCTGTAAGCAAGCACATTCTCCTTCAAAGTTGCAAGTTACTATGTAGGAACAAGTTTGTATAGGTATTTCAAAGATGCCCAGAACTGAGCTAAACTTGGTATGTCTCCAACTCCTAGAAATAACTTGATGCCCCATCTCCCTTACTTCCATCTAGTAAGGATCACATAATTTCTAACAAAGTTTTGACACAGATTAATAGTTCGGGCAGTCAGAACATATAGCACGTAGCTGTAAGCAAGCACATTCTCCTTCAAAGTTGCAAGTTACTATGTAGGAACAAGTTTGTATAGGTATTTCAAAGATGCCCAGAACTGACCTAAACGTGGTATGTCTCCAACTCCTAGAAATAACTTCATGCCCCATCTCCCTTACTTCCAGCTAGTAAGGATCACATAATTCCTAACAAAGATTTGACACAGATTCCCAATTCGGGCATTCAGAACATATAGCACGTTGCTGTAAGCAAGCACATTCTCATTCAAAGTTGCAAGTTACTATGTAGGAACAAATTTGTATAGGTATTTCAAAGATGCCCAGAACTGAGCTAAACGTGGTATGTCTCCAACTCCTAGAAATAACTTCATGCCCCATCTCCCTTACTTCCAGCTAGTAAGGATCACATAATTCCTAGCAAAGTTTTGACACAGATTCCCAATTCGGGCATTCAGAACATATAGCACGTTGCTGTAAGCAAGCACATTCTCATTCAAAGTTGCAAGTTACTATGTAGGAATAAGTTTGTATAGTTATTTCAAAGATGCCCAGAACTGAGCTAAACTTGGTATGTCTCCAACTCCTAGAAATAACGTCATGCCCCATCTCCCTCACTTCCAGCTAGTAACGATCACATAATTCCTAACAAAGATTTCACACAGATTCCCAATTCGGGGATTCAGAACATATAGCACGTTGCTGTAAGCAAGCACATTCTCATTCAAAGTTGCAAGTTACTATGTAGGAACAAGTTTGTATAGGTATTTCAAAGATGCCCAGAAGTGAGCTAAACTTGGTATGTGTCCAACCTCTAGAAATAACTTCATGCCCCAACTCCCTTACTTCCAGCTAGTAAGGATCACATAATTCCTAACAAAGTTTTGACACAGATTCCCAATTCGGGAATTCAGAACATGTAGCACGTTGCTGTAAGCAAGCACATTCTCATTCAAAGTTGCAAGTTAATATGTAGGAACAAGTTTGTATAGGTATTTCAAAGATGCCCAGAACTGAGCTAAATTTGGTATGTGTCCAACTGCTAGAAATAACTTCATGCCCCATCTCCCTTACTTCCAGCTAGTAAGGATCACATAATTCCTTACAAAGATTTGACACAGATTCCCAATTCGGGCATTCAGAACATATAGCACGTTGCTGTAAGCAAGCACATTCTCATTCAAAGTTGCAAGTTACTATGTAGGAACAAATTTGTATAGGTATTTCAAAGATGCCCAGAACTGAGCTAAACCTGGTATGTCTCCAACTCCTAGAAATAACTTCATGCCCCATCTCCCTTACTTCCAGCTAGTAAGGATCACATAATTCCTAACAAAGTTTTGACACAGATTCCCAATTCAGGCATTCAGAACATATAGCACGTTGCTGTAAGCAAGCACATTCTCATTCAAAGTTGCAAGTTACTATGTAGAATCAAGTTTGAACAGGACATTCAAAGATGCCCAGAACTGAGCTAAACTTGGTATGTCTCCAACTCCTAGAAATAACTTCATGCCCCATCTACCTTACTTCCAGCTAGTAAGGATCACATAATTCCTAACAAAGTTTTGACACAGATTACCATTTCGGGCATTCAGAACATATAGCACGTTGCTGCAAGCAAGCACATTCTCATTCAATGTTGCAAGTTACTATGTAGGAACAAGTTTGTATAGGTATTTCAAAGATGCCCAGAACTGAGCTAAACGTGGTATGTCTCCAACTCCTAGAAATAACTTCATGCCCCATCTCCCTTACTTCCACCTAGTAAGGATCACATAATTCCTAACAAAGTTTTGACACAGATTCCCAATTCGGGCATTCAGAACATATAGCACGTTGCTGTAAGCAAGCACATTCTCATTCAAAGTTGCAAGTTACTATGTAGGAACAAGTTTGTATAGGTATTTCAAAGATGCCCAGAACTGAGCTAAACGTGGTATGTCTCCAACTCCTAGAAATAACTTCATGCCCCATCTCCCTTACTTCCAGCTAGTAAGGATTACATAATTCCTAACAAAGTTTTGACACAGATTCCCAATTGGGGCATTCAGAACATATAGCACGTTGCTGTAAGCAAGCACATTCTCATTCAAAGTTGCAAGTTACTATGTAGGAACAAGTTTGTATAGGTATTTCAAAGATGCCCAGAACTGAGCTAAACTTGGTATGTCTCCAACTCCTAGAAATAACGTCATGCCCCATCTCCCTTACTTCCAGCTAGTAAGGATCACATAATTCCTAACAAAGTTTTGACACAGATCCCAATTCGGGCATTCACAACATATAGCACGTTGCTGTAAGCAAGCACATTCTCATTCAAAGTTGCAAGTTACTATGTGGGAACAAGTTTGTAAAGGTATTTCAAAGATGCCCAGAACTGAGCTAAACTTGGTATGTCTCCAACTCCTAGAAATAACTTCATGCCCCATCTCCCTTACTTCCATCTAGTAAGGATCACATAATTCCTAACAAAGATTTGACACAGATTCCCAATTCGGGCATTCAGAACATATAGCACGTTGCTGTAAGCAAGCACATTCTCATTCAAAGTTGCTAGTTACTATGTAGGAACAAGTTTGTATAGGTATTTCAAAGATGCCCAGAACTGAGCTAAACTTGGTATGTGTCCAACCTCTAGAAATAACTTCATGCCCCAACTCCCTTACTTCCAGCTAGTAAGGATCACATAATTCCTAACAAAGTTTTGACACAGATTCCCAATTCGGGAATTCAGAACATGTAGCACGTTGCTGTAAGCAAGCACATTCTCATTCAAAGTTGCAAGTTAATATGTAGGAACAAGTTTGTATAGGTATTTCAAAGATGCCCAAAACTGAGCTAAATTTGGTATGTGTCCAACTCCTAGAAATAACTTCATGCCCCATCTCCCTTACTTCCAGCTAGTAAGGATCACATAATTCCTTACAAAGTTTTGACACAGATTCCCAATTCGGGCATTCAGAACATGTAGCACGTTGCTGTAAGCAAGCACATTCAATTCAAAGTTGCAAGTTACTATGTAGGAACAAGTTTGTATAGGTATTTCAAAGATGCCCAGAATTGAGCTAAACTCGGTATGTCTCCAACTCCTAGAAGTAACTTCATGCCCCATCTCCCTTACTTCCAGCTAGGAAGGATCACATAATTCCTAACAAAATTTTGACACAGATTCCCAATTCGGGCATTCAGAACATATAGCACGTTGCTGTAAGCAAGCACATTCTCATTCAAAGTTGCAAGTTACCATGAAGGAGCAAGTTTGTAAAGGTATTTCAAAGATGCCCAGAACTGAGCTTAACCTGGTATGTCTCCAACTCCTAGAAATAACTTCATGCCCCATCTCCCTTACTTCCAGCTAGTAAGGATCACATAATCTCTAACAAAGTTTTGAGACAGATTCCCAATTCGGGCATTCAGAACATATAGCACGTTGCTGTAAGCAAGCACATTCTCATTCAAAGTTGCAAGTTACTATGTAGGAACAAGTTTGTATAGGTATTTCAAAGATGCCCAGAACTGAGCTAAACCAGGTATGTCTCCAACTCCTAGAAATAACTTCATGCCCCATCTCCCTTACTTCCAGCTAGTAAGGATCACATAATTCCTAACAAAGTTTTGACACAGATTCCCAATTCAGGCATTCAGAACATATAGCACGTTGCTGTAAGCAAGCACATTCTCATTCAAAGTTGCAAGTTACTATGTAGAAACAAGTTTGAATAGGACTTTCAAAGATGCCCAGAACTGAGCTAAACTTGGTATGTCTCCAACTCCTAGAAATAACTTCATGCCCCATCTACCTTACTTCCAGCTAGTAAGGATCACATAATTCCTAACAAAGTTTTGACACAGATTCCCATTTCGGGCATTCAGAACATATAGCACGTTGCTGCAAGCAAGCACATTCTCATTCAAAGTTGCAAGTTACTATGTAGGAACAAGTTTGTATAGGTATTTCAAAGATGCCCAGAACTGAGCTAAACGTGGTATGTCTCCAACTCCTAGAAATAACTTCATGCCCCATATCCCTTACTTCCAGCTAGTAAGGATCACATAATTCCTAACAAAGTTTTGACACAGATTCCCAATTCGGGCATTCAGAACATATAGCACGTTTCTGTAAGCAAGCACATTCTCATTCAAAGTTGCAAGTTACTATGTAGGAACAAGTTTGTATAGGTATTTCAAAGATGCCCAGAACTGAGCTAAACGTGGTATGTCTCCAACTCCTAGAAATAACTTCATGCCCCATCTCCCTTACTTCCAGCTAGTAAGGATCACATAATTCCTAACAAAGTTTTGACACAGATTCCCAATTGGGGCATTCAGAACATATAGCACGTTGCTGTAAGCAAGCACATTCTCATTCAAAGTTGCAAGTTACTATGTAGGAACAAGTTTGTATAGGTATTTCAAAGATGCCCAGAACTGAGCTAAACTTGGTATGTCTCCAACTCCTAGAAATAACGTCATGCCCCATCTCCCTTACTTCCAGCTAGTAAGGATCACATAATTCCTAACAAAGTTTTGACACAGATCCCAATTCGGGCATTCACAACATATAGCACGTTGCTGTAAGCAAGCACATTCTCATTCAAAGTTGCAAGTTGCGATGTGGGAACAAGTTTGTAAAGGTATTTCAAAGATGCCCAGAACTGAGCTAAACTTGGTATGTCTCCAACTCCTAGAAATAACTTCATGCCCCATCTCCCTTACTTCCTTCTAGTAAGGATCACATAATTCCTAACAAAGATTTGACACAGATTCCCAATTCGGGCATTCAGAACATATAGCACGTTGCTGTAAGCAAGCACATTCTCATTCAAAGTTGCTAGTTACTATGTAGGAACAAGTTTGTATAGGTATTTCAAAGATGCCCAGAACTGAGCTAAACTTGGTATGTGTCCAACCTCTAGAAATAACTTCATGCCCCAACTCCCTTACTTCCAGCTAGTAAGGATCACATAATTCCTAACAAAGTTTTGACACAGATTCCCAATTCGGGAATTCAGAACATGTAGCACGTTGCTGTAAGCAAGCACATTCTCATTCAAAGTTGCAAGTTAATATGTAGGAACAAGTTTGTATAGGTATTTCAAAGATGCCCAGAACTGAGCTAAATTTGGTATGTGTCCAACTCCTAGAAATAACTTCATGCCCCATCTCCCTTACTTCCAGCTAGTAAGGATCACATAATTCCTTACAAAGTTTTGACACAGATTCCCAATTCGGGCATTCAGAACATGTAGCACGTTGCTGTAAGCAAGCACATTCAATTCAAAGTTGCAAGTTACTATGTAGGAACAAGTTTGTATAGGTATTTCAAAGATGCCCAGAACAGAGCTAAACTCGGTATGTCTCCAACTCCTAGAAATAACTTCATGCCCCATCTCCCTTACTTCCATCTAGTAAGGATCACATAATTCCTAACAAAATTTTGACACAGATTCCCAATTCGGGCATTCAGAACATATAGCACGTTGCTGTAAGCAAGCACATTCTCATTCAAAGTTGCAAGTTACCATGAAGGAGCAAGTTTGTAAAGGTATTTCAAAGATGCCCAGAACTGAGCTAAACCTGGTATGTCTCCAACTCCTAGAAATAACTTCATGCCCCATCTCCCTTACTTCCAGCTAGTAAGGATCACATAACCTCTAACAAAGTTTTGAGACAGATTCCCAATTCGGGCATTCAGAACATATAGCACGTTGCTGTAAGCAAGCACATTCTCATTCAAAGTTGCAAGTTACTATGTAGGAACATGTTTGTATAGGTATTTCAAAGATTCCCAGAACTGAGCTAAACTTGGTATGTCTCCAACTCCTAGAAATAACTCATGCCCCATATCCCTTACTTCCAGCTATTAAGGATCACATAATTCCTAACAAAATTTTGACACAGATTCCCAATTCGGGCATTCAGAACATGTAGCACGTTGCTGTAAGCAAGCACATTTTCATTCAAAGTTGCAAGTTACTATGTAGGAACAAGTTTGTATAGGTATTTCAAAGATGCCCAGAACTGAGCGAAACATTGTATGTCTCCAACTCCTAGAAATAACTTCATGCCCCATCTCCCTTACTTCCATCTAGTAAGGATCACATAATTTCTAACAAAGTTTTAACATAGATTCCCAATTCTGGCATTCAGAACATATAGCACGTTGCTGTAAGCAAGCACATTCTCATTCAAAGTTGCAAGTTACTATGTAGGAACAAGTTTGTATAGGTATTTCAAAGATGCCCAGAACTGAGCTAAACTTGGTATGTCTCCAACTCCTAGAAATAACTCATGCCCCATATCCCTTACTTCCAGCTAGTAAGGATCACATAATTCCTAACAAAGTTTTGACACAGATTCCCAATTCGGACATTCAGAACATGTAGCACGTTGCTGTAAGCAAGCACATTCTCATTCAAAGTTGCAAGTTACTATGTAGGAACAAGTTTGTATAGGTATTTCAAAGACGCCCAGAACTGAGCGAAACATTGTATGTCTCCAACTCATAGAAATAACTTCATGCCCCATCTCCCTTACTTCCATCTAGTAAGGATGACATAATTTCTAACAAAGTTTTAACATAGATTCCCAATTCGGGCATTCAGAACATATAGTACGTTGCTGTAAGCAAGCACATTCTCATTCAAAGTTGCAAGTTACTATGTAGGAACAAGTTTGTATTGGTATTTCAAAGATGCCCAGAACTGAGGTAAACTTGGTATGTCTCCAACTCCTAGAAATAACTTCATGCCCCATCTCCCTTACTTCCAGATAGTAAGGCTCACATAATTCCTAACAAAGTTTTGACACAGATTCCCAATTCGGGCATTCAGAACATGTAGCACGTTGCTGTAAGCAAGCACATTCTCATTCAAAGTTGCAACTTACTATGTAGGAGCAAGTTTGTAAAGGTATTTCAAAGATGCCCAGAACTGAGCTAAACGTTGTATGTCTCCAACTCCTAGAAATAACTTCATGCCCCATCTCCCTTACTTCCAGCTAGTAAGGATCACATAATTCCTAACAAAGTTTTGACACAGATTCCCAATTCGGGCAATTCAGAACATGTAGCACGTTGCTGTAAGCAAGCACATTCAATTCAAAGTCGCAAGTTACTATGTAGGAACAAGTTTCTATAGGTGTTTCAAAGATGCCCAGAACTGAGCTAAACGTTGTATGTCTCCAACTACTAGAAATAACTTCATGCCCCATCTCCCTTACTTCCATCTAGTAAGGATCACATAATTTCTAACAAAGTTTTGACACAGATTCCCAATTCGGGCATTCAGAACATATAGCACGTTGCTGTAAGCAAGCACATTCTCATTCAAAGTTGCAAGTTACCATGTAGGAACAAGTTTGTAAAGGTATTTCAAAGATGCCCAGAACTGAGCTAAACTTGGTATGTCTCCAACTCCTAGAAATAACTTCATGCCCCATCTCCCTTACTACCAGCTAGTAAGGATCACATAATTTCTAACAAAGTTTTGACACAGATTCCCAATTCGGGCATTCAGAACATATAGCACGTTGCTGTAAGCAAGCACATTCTCATTCAAAGTTGCAAGTTACTATGTAGGAACAAGTTTGTATAGGTATTTCAAAGATGCCCAGAAGTGAGCTAAACGTGGTATGTCTCCAACTCCTAGAAATAACTTCATGCTCCATCTCCCTTACTTTCAGCTAATAAGGATCACATAATTTCTAACAAAGTTTTGACACAGATTCACAATTTGGTCATTCAGAACATATAGCACGTTGATGTAAGCAAGCACATTCTCATTCAAAGTTGTAAGTTACTATGTAGGAACAAGTTTGTATAGGTATTTCAAAGATGCCCAGAACTGAGCTAAACTTGGTATGTCTCCAACTCCTAGAAATAACTTCATGCCCCATCTTCCTTACTTCCAGCTAGTAAGGATCACATAATTCCTAACAAAGTTTTGACACAGATTCACAATTCGGGCATTCAGAATATGTAGCACGTTGCTGTAAGCAAGCACATTCTCATTCAAAGTTGCAAGTTACTATGTAGGAACAAGTTTGTATAGGTATTTCAACGATGCCCAGAACTGAGTGAAACGTTGTATGTCTCCAACTCCTAGAAATAACTTCATGCCCCATCTCCCTTACTTTCATCTAGTAAGGATCACATAATATCTAACAAAATTTTAACATAGATTCCCAATTCGGGCATTCAGATCATATAGCACGTTGCTGTAAGCAAGCACATTCTCATTCAAAGATGCAAGTTACTATGTAGGAACAAGTTTGTATAGGTATTTCAAAGATGCCCAGAACTGAGCTAAACGTTGTATGTCTCCAACTCCTAGAAATAATTTCATGCCCCATCACCCTTACTTCCAGCTAGTAAGGATCACATAATTCCTAACAAAGATTTGACACAGATTCCCAATTCGGGCATTCAGAACATATAGCACGTTGCTCTAAGCAAGCACATTCTCATTCAAAGTTGCAAGTTACTATGTAGGAACAAGTTTGTATAGGTATTTCAAAGATGCCCAGAACTGAGCTAAACTTGGTATGTGTCCAACCTCTAGAAATAACTTCATGCCCCAACTCCCTTACTTCCAGCTAGTAAGGATCACATAATTCCTAACAAAGTTTTGCCACAGATTCCCAATTCGGGCATTCAGAACATATAGCAAGTTGCTGTAAGCAAGCATATTCTCATTCAAAGTTGCAAGTTACTATGTAGGAACAAGTTTGTATAGGTATTTCTAAGATGCCCAGAACTGAGCGAAACATTGTATGTCTCCAACTCCTAGAAATAACTTCATGCCCCATCTCCCTTACTTCCATCTAGTAAGGATCACATAATTTCTAACAATGTTTTAACATAGATTCCCAATTCGGGCATTCAGAACATATAGCACGTTGCTGTAAGCAAGCACATTCTCATTCAAAGTTGCAAGTTACCATGTAGGAACAAGTTTGTAAAGGTATTTCAAAGATGCCCAGAACTGAGCTAAACTTGGTATGTCTCCAACTCCTAGAAATAACTTCATGCCCCATCTCCCTTACTACCAGCTAGTAAGGATCACATAATTCCTAACAAAGTTTTGACACAGATTCCCAATTCGGGCATTCAGAACATATAGCACGTTGCTGTAAGCAAGCACATTCTCATTCAAAGTTGCAAGTTACTATGTAGGAACAAGTTTGTATAGGTATTTCAAAGATGCCCAAAAGTGAGCTAAACGTGGTATGTCTCCAACTCCTAGAAATAACTTCATGCTCCATCTCCCTTACTTCCAGCTAATAAGGATCACATAATTTCTAACAAAGTTTTGACACAGATTCCCAATTTGGTCATTCAGAACATATAGCACGTTGATGTAAGCAAGCACATTCTCATTCAAAGTTGTAAGTTACTATGTAGGAACAAGTTTGTATAGGTATTTCAAAGATGCCCAGAACTGAGCTAAACTTGGTATGTCTCCAACTCCTAGAAATAACTTCATGCTCCATCTCCCTTAGTTCCAGCTAGTAAGGATCACATAATTTCTAACAAAGTTTTGACACAGATTCCCAATTCGGGCATTCAGAACATATAGCACGTTGATGTAAGCAAGCACATTCTCATTCAAAGTTGCAAGTTACTATGTAGGAACATGTTTGTATAGGTATTTCTAAGATGCCCAGAACTGAGCTAAACTTGGTATGTCTCCAACTCCTAGAAATAACTCGTGCCCCATATCCCTTACTTCCAGCTAGTAAGGATCACATAATTCCTAACAAAATTTTGACACAGATTCCCAATTCAGGCATTCAGAACATGTAGCACGTTGCTGTAAGCAAGCACATTTTCATTCAAAGTTGCAAGTTACTATGTAGGAACAAGTTTGTATAGGTATTTCAAAGATGCCCAGAACTGAGCGAAACATTGTATGTCTCCAACTCCTAGAAATAACTTCATGCCCCATCTCCCTTACTTCCATC